>NC_025996.2:119997402-120035630 GCF_000442705.2 Elaeis guineensis | reverse complement strand
ATATGGGGACAAAAATACTAAATTTTTTTATATTACAGCAAGTGCTAGAAAAAGAAAAATATATGTTGCCTGGATTGAGGATCAAGAGAGGATCATTGACATCAACATCAAATCAAGAAAACCTTTTTGAAATATTATTCAAGCTTACTTGGCACTCAAGAAAAAATTCTTATTCATTTGAACTGAGAAGCATTATATCCAGAACCTCTTGAGAACCTAAGCGAACTCGAAGCTCCGTTCTCAGAAATAGAAATTAAAAATGCCCTCTTCAGCTTGGCAAAGGACAAATCTCCAAGACCGAAGGGATTCTCGATCTTATTTTACCAGCACTTTTGGGACATAATTAAGGTGGATCTAATCAGATTTTTTTCAGACATGCACAACAACAAAACAGATCTACACAGATTGAATTACTCCTACACTACCTTGGTCCTCAAGAAATCAGAATGCAAACAAGTGACTATAGACTTATTAGTTTAGTGCACGGAGTTCTCAAAATTTTCACCAAAACCCTAGCAAACAGATTGTCAAAATTTTTGGATCGTCTTGTGAAGGACTCTCAAGCAGCTTTCATTAGGGGTCGATAATTATAGATTATTACCTAACCGCGATGGAAATCATCTCTCACTGCTGCAAAACAAATCAGAAAGGTTTAGTCCTGAAGATTGATTTCGAAAAGGCATTTGACAACGTCAACTAGTCTCTTCTACACTCCCTGCTAAAATTCAGAGGATTCGATCCGAAGTGGACTTCTTGGATTGAAAAACTTTTGAATTCAAGTAAGATGGCTCTCCTCATAAATGGGGAACTGACACATTGAATTCAAATAAGAAGAAGGCTACGTCAGGGTGATCCGCTATCCCCATGCTCTTCATATTAGCTGCAGACGTCCTTAGCCGACTTATTCATCTCACGGCTTCAAATAATCTCATCTCTGGGATCGGATCAAATGAAATAACCAAAACAATTCTGAGCATTCAGTATGCTGATGACACCCTCCCTCTTGTGCAACGTAAGCCGACAATATGCCTCCACCCTGAAGTATATTCTTTATTCATTGGAGCTTGCATCAGGGTTAAATATCAACTTCAAAAAGAACAACCTTTACACCCTGGGAATTTCAAAAAGAGAAAGTGATATTTTTGCACAAATTATTGATTGTAAACTATCAACATTACCCACCATCTACTTGGGACTTCCACTCATCCACTGCAAACCAACTGTAAGCTACTGAAAATTTCTTGAAGAAAAGATTGAGAGGAGACTATTTGCTTGGAAAGGTAAAGTCCTATCTTTAGGCGGTTGACTAACCCTTGTTAACCATGTCCTCAGCAATATACCAATCTATTGGGATGTCTTCTTTGTTGATCCCTCAAGAAGTCATCGACAAAATAGACAGAAAAAAGAGGAGCCTTCTTGTGGAGGGGAGAGGACCACTGCAAAGGTATACACTGTGTTGGAATACAGGGTAGAGTCGCAAATCTTAAGCTTCTGAATATGTGTTTGTTGCAAAAATGATGGTGGAGATTTTACCAAGAATACAACGTGACATGGAGGATACTCGTTTAAAACCTGCACTATACAACAGACTGCCAATCCAAACGGAAGGAAGGGTTTCAAAATATGCCGAAAAATGTGGTGAAAGCAGGCATGTTCTTCCACCAAAGCATTCATTTTAAACTGGGGAATGGAATCAATTTTTCATTTTGGCATGACTGGCTTGAAAGCATCCAACTGAAATTTAAATTCTCGGTTCTCTTTCATCTGACCTTTATTCAACATCTATCTGTTCACGAACTCAAAAGAATTCGGAACATCGAGACGATTTTCAGGGAAGACATCCCTTTGAACATGGAGGAAACCTTTCAGGATTTTAATAGATGCATTGACAATATAACCCTCTCTGAGACACCAGATAATGCCCATTGGAAATGGAGTGCATGTGGAAAATTCATTCGTCAGAAAATGCTATCAATTCCTCAGCGATGGCGATATCAGGTCATTTTATGCAAAAAAAATCTGGTGCACACCTATTTCGGAAAAAACAAAAATTTTCTCTTGGTTGCTTCTGAATAATAAAATTCTTACTGCAGAGACTCTTCAGAGAAGGAATGTTCGAACCTCTCATGCTTGTCCAATGTGTTGTATTCATCCAAAATCCACAAGTCATCTTTTTGCCACTTGCTCCAATGATGAATCCATTTGGCGGAGAAGCACTCAAAAGCTAGGCATTACGGCTACTCCATCTTCGGTCGAATAACTTTGGGAAAGCTGGTGCGATCATCTACCAACAAGAATTTCAAGACAATTCTGGGACATCATTGCCTCAACTACATGTTGGTTGATTTGGAAAGAAAGGAATAGAAGACTATTTAAGTTTGAAGCTCTAATAGCAAATACTCTGTTTTTAAGAATTTATCAAACGCTGACAAGCTAGACTTCTATCACTGAGGGTAAGAACAGATCCAACATTCAAAAAATGGTTCAACAGCTTGTGTAACAACTCTGGAACCAGAAACATTGAAACAGAGATACAAAAGCCACTGTTCCTCTTCCCACTCATTTTAGTCCCTGGAAAGCCGCAACAGTCTTTGGTTTACTGAAAACCTGTAAACCTATAAGGTTGTATTGACTTTTAAACCTGAAAACTTGTAAAAGGCACCTGAAAATCTGAAAAACCTGTAAAACTGCAAACCAAAAACTACCTCCTTTTCTGGTTGACCTTGGTCAACCAATTTGCTTTCTTCATTAATAAAAATGAGTGGTAATACCTCCCTATTTTATCAAAAAAAAACACTGCGGTCAAAACATGATTGGATAGTGGGATGTTCTGAGAAATTGGGATACCTTCATCTCATTGGATTTAAAATATTGATGGATAGCAAAAACATGAAGCACAACATCTAGTTATCAGAGAATTTTGTTGGGCTCTAATCAACCAACTAAAATTTTATTTTCAATTGAGATAAAAAATAGGAAAAGAATGGAAAGTTAATAGAAGAAAGGTTTCAGAGAGATATTGAGAGTTGTTTCATGAACACATGATTATGGAAGTTCTTATATAGGACCAAATATAAAATGCTTTTACATATTTTTAAGATTAAGTGGAAGTTTTGGTAGTGTTCTTTGGAGAATAGCAAAGTTTTAATGTGTAGCATTACTTAACAAGAAGATGTGTCCTAGGAACAATGGGATTATTGGTGGTTTGAGAAAAGAAAGACTTTTGTTTCACGTGTTTCATCCCTTTATTAGTAATTAGCTGTTATGGTATTGAAGCGACAATGAAGTCATGGGCAAAAATATCTGGTTGGAGCCTGCGCTTTATCTCTTTGATTGTAAATAGTTTGTGATTGATAGGAAAATATATAGCATATATAGAGTCTGGTCATTAGAAATTTAACCTCATAAAATTTGGCTCGAATCATCCAACCAGAATTTTTTCCATCAGGATAAAAAAAGGAAAAAAAGATGGAAACGAAAGATCGATTTTTAGAGAGAAAGAGCGACCTAATGAATTACCCTATGTTCTTGATAGAATAAAATCTTGTCACTAGAAATATACTCACCACCTTGATCACGTCTAAATCTTGAGTATTTTCTTGGTTTGGATGTTTTGGCTCCAAATATCTTGAACCTATCTAAGATTTCATCTTTAAATTTGATCAAATATGTGAAACAATACTGGAAGAATTCATGTCTAAGTGTAACAAAGTAGAGGTTACACTTCCCCTAGTCAGTGACTTAGTAGATCGAGTCATACAAGCGGCTGTAAACAAGATCAAGAAGATTTATATTTCTTTGCATAGAGTCAAATAATTTTCGAGTACTCTTAACCTGTACATAGATTTCATATTTAGATTTTTGACCAAGATGTATCTCAAGAATAAGATCTATGTTTGTTATGTGATGTATTCAATCAAAACTCAAATGATCATGTCTACTTTTCCAAATTTAAGAAAATTAGAGATAAATAACAATAGAAGAATATTTACTGATATTTCTAGAAAGTATACTTAATTTTAAAAACACAAGGATACAAAGTCTTTCCCTTCTAACTTGTTACTATGGGTAATTACAAGTTTATTAGATTTTAAATCAATATCGTAATTTGGGTTAATAGAAAAAATCTATTGATTAGGTTCCTCCTATTGTTGGTACATGTAGCATTTCATGAAGGATCATGGTTTCACTATGTCAGCTTCGGGTGCACTCATCATTTTCCTGGTACTTTTGCTGCAAAGTTAGTCTAAAGTAATATCACCTCCTAAACAATTCTTGAAAGGAGACAAATCGAGAGCACTCAAAACACACATCAACATTAGCTGTCGAATTGAACCGGCAATCATAAGATGAATTGGTGCAGTTTCCTAAAAAAACTAGAGTATCTAATAGGAAAGAAGGTCTGGTACTACTTTCAACCATATCCATTTGATGTTTGGGTGTACTGGTACCTTTTCTCCATGGTCTAATTTTCTTGGGTAACAATCCTTTGCCATGTGGTTGCTTTGCCCTCACATGAAGTGAAAAAGCTTCTTGTTCTTCAAACTCCAACTCAAATATAGAGTCAGTTTTGTTTTAGCCAATTTTGATTAATTTTGAGGAGATTTGGAGGAAGGATTCTGGTTTGGTTGATTTTCGAAGTTTTCTTCTCGAAGTATTTTATCGGGTTTTGAACTTATTTTGATTTGAGAATCTAGGTTGGGATCCAATTAGGTTGATCTTGGGTCTAGGCTCCTACCTATGCTTAAGCATAGTTGGTATTCTTGCTCTATCATAATAGAATTATTAATAACTTCCATCAAGGTTAAGTCACCTTGCTTATGTCTTGGCAGGTAGCTCTCATAAGAATTTAGACCAAGATTGAGGAAGAGTTAATTATGAGTTGAGCGTTATAGCTCTCAATAAATCTACATCCACTCAACTAACCTTTACAAAGAAGATCTTGGAAGTTATGAATATGCATATTAGTGGATTTTGGAATCTACTATAACCTACTTTCCAAACTTGGATATGGTGAATCGATCTAACCCAACATCATCCATCCAATAGCTAGCCTACAAAGCATCCCAAATTTCCTTTGCAGTCTTGGTGGGAGCATAGATACCATAAAGTGAATTAGATAAAGCACTAGAATCCGATTGTAACAATGAAAGTCAACTTTCTAAGGGCTAGATTGAGAACCAGAAGCAGCAGTTTGTTGGGTCTAGGTTTAATTGTTGATTGAGAACTAGGTAAGGACAAATGTGTAGAATTGTGCTATATAATTTGCCGAAATCAGATCAAGAGTGGCTAGCTAGTATCATATTTGGCTTTGCCATATCCTGATGAAATATTCATCAAACTTCTTGGGTCTTGAAAGTGTACATTGTGTTCCCCAAAAGATACTATCTTATGATAAGGTGTTGTTTAATGATGTTCTGTACACATAAAGTTCACAATATTTATTTCAAATTAGTTGTATTATTTAAATAATGTCTTCCAAAATTAAAATAGTATGGAAGAAGTTTTAAATGCAAAATTTAATGCAATAAAATGTACCAATTAACAAGATAGCTAAAAAAATTGCAAGTATTGCAAAACAAAAGCGCATAAACAGCATCTTCAATGAGAGCACTAAAACTCTAACTAGTACAAGATAAAGTAGCAATTAATTTCTTAGATGCACTTTAATATATAGGTTTCAAAATTTTGAAAGGGAATAATAATGATTTTGGACCATAATAAAGTGTATTAATGAGGTTTTGTGCACTAAATATATTTTTAATATTCTATTATAGATTTCAAAAATGATTTGATAGTCAAATTAATTAAAACTATATTTCTGTGCTGTTTTCATTGCAGCTAAAATAAATGATTTAATTAAGAAAACTTGCAGAGATTTCTATGTAGTTCTAGAGCAATAGAATCAAAGGATTTAATTTAGAAAAATGATCTCAAGTTTTTTGCAAGATTATCAGAGTAGGAGATTTAAAGGACATTTTTTTTTTAAAGATTTGAGTTTATTTTTGTTATAAAGTTTTCAAAACAGCTGATTGAGAGAATTTTGATTTTTTCAAAACTATTTCCTACATAGATTTTATAATTTTTGGACAATTTTAAGAGCAATAGAATTTGATTAAAACAAGTTTAAAAGTTTCTATATATGCAAATAATTTCAAGAAACAACACAATTATGGTTCCTAAATTTTTTTTTGATAGTGCAATGTGGGAAAAATTTTAATACACATTCTAGTATAAAAGGAAAGAACTACTCAAGAATCTTTTTATGCTTAAAATAGAAATACCACAGTCAAATCTGCCTTTTGTACAGATTTCAGATAATCGAAAAATATAGAAAATCATCAGCAATGCTATTTCAGAATTTATAAAATCTAGCTATAAATTCTACAACAAAAATAAGACATGGAAATATTAGCAAACTAGAAATTCATTTTTAGACTATATTTTTGTTGGTGCAAAAATCCGCTTGCACCGGAGAAGCTGGAGTCGGGGAAGTCGCGGTCGCCGCCGGGACCTACAAGGGAAGTCTAAACCGGAGGTGGGGTTGCTCCGGCAAGACCCTCCGACGCTCAAGTCAGTTCTCTGCCTCAACAAGAATGGAGTGCTCGAACGGAGAATTTAGCAGAGTTTTGAGATAAGAAATGAGCTTATAGAATAACGTATCTGGGTCTCCCTTTTTATAGGCGGAGGAGGTAACGGATTGATGGCGACGTTTGTAACCGCCTGATAGTGGGCTGCCCAGGGTCAGGCGGAATTTGCTGCGAAGAGTAGTGGAGTAGACCCGTGGCCATCACTGGGGCGTGCCACGTGGAATCTACCGTGGGAAGTGGGGCGGCGTGTGCTGTCGCGTCTTGGCAGCGGATGGGAGAATCGTGCGGTATCCATTGCAGGAGGTGGAGCAGGATCGTGGCCTGCCAGGTAGTAATGGAGCCGCGTGGGATCCGTCGTAGGGAGCGGAGCAGTGTTGCGACCGTTACTGCGGCCTGTCAGGGAGTGATGGAGCTGCGCGGAATCCGCCGCAGGAAGTGGAGCAGGATCGTGGCCGTGATTGTGGCCTGGGAGCGCAGATCTGCTGGCTGAAGTTCGGCAGCGGTCGGAGTCTGGCCCCCGTAGGGGTCCGAGCAGAGTCCTCCTTGCGGTTGGGGTCGTGGGTGGAGCCCGGCTCCCGTGGGAGTCCGGGTGGAATCCCCTGCAATCAAAATCAGATGCAAAGTCCGGCTCTCGTAGGAGCCCGGACAAGGCTTACCGACAGCTGAGGTTGAGGACGGAGCCCGGCTCCCGTAGGAGTCCGGGCGGAGTCAACTTGAGGTCGGAGTTGTCGGCGGAGTCCAGCTCCCGTAGGAGTCCGGACGAAGTCTGTCTACAGCCGTTGGAGTCGAGGACGAAGCCCGGCTCCCGTAGGAGTTCGGCGGAGTCTTCTTGATTGAAAGGCGAAGTCCGGCTCCCGTAGGAGTCCGGACGGGGCTTACTAGCAGTTGATGTTGAGGACGGAGCCCGGCTCCCGTGGGAGTCCGGGCGGAGTCAACTTGAGGTCGGAGTTGTCGGCGGAGTCCGGCTCCCGTAGGAGTCCGGACGAAGTCTGTCTGTAGCCGTTGGAGTCGAGGACGAAGCCCGGCTCCCGTAGGAGTCCGGGCGGAGTCTTCCTGCAATCAAAGTTAAAGGCGAAGTCCGGCTCCCGTAGGAGTCCGGATGGGGCTTACCGGTAGTTGATGTTGAGGACGGAGCCCGGCTCCCGTAGGAGTCCAGGCGGAGTCAACTTGAGGTCGGAGTTGTCGGCGGAGTCTGGCTCCCGTAGGAGTCCGGACGAAGTCTGTCTGCAGCCGTTGGAGTCGAGGACGAAGCCCGACTCCCGTAGGAGTCCGGGCGGAGTCTTCTTGATTGAAAGGCGAAGTCCGGCTCCCGTAGGAGTCCGGACGGAGCTTACCAGCAGTTGATGTTGAGGACGGAGCCCGGCTCCCGTAGGAGTCCGGGCAGAGTCAACTTGAGGTCGGAGTTGTCGGCGGAGTCCGGCTCCCATAGGAGTCCGGACGAAGTCTGTCTGCAGCCGTTGGAGTCGAGGACGAAGCCCGGCTCCCGTAGGAGTCCGGGCGGAGTCTTCTTGATTGAAAGGCGAAGTCCGGCTCCCGTAGGAGTCCGGACGGGCTTACCGGCAGTTGATGTTGAGGACGGAACCCGGCTCCCGTAGGAGTCCGGGCGGAGTCAACTTGAGGTCGGAGTTGTCGGCGGAGTCCGGCTCCCGTAGGAGTCCGGACGAAGTCTGTCTGGCAGCCGTTGGAGTCGAGGACGAAGCCCGGCTCCCGTAGGAGTCCGAGCGGAGTCTTCCTTTGAGGTCGGCATCGTGGGCGGAATCATTGATTCTGTTGAGGACTTCGGCTGTGGGTATTTTATACCCAACACCAGTCCCCCTACTTCCGAGTTTGAATTTCGAACGAAGGAAGTACAGAGAGATGGTACAGCCGAAGCCGTCCCCTCGAATCCCACGCACTACTGCCCCCAGATATTTTGGGCATTAAACATGCACACGTCAGAGCCCGTTTTCCGGTGAAGGTGACCTGAAGAGTCTTTTCGGAACCCCCGTCAGAATGCGATCCCAAGCGTCGTGCTACGGAAATTTGTGGACGGTCAACCTTCGATAGTGGTGAGGGGGACATGCGGGACACATGGCACGCACCAGTTGGCCCAGGAACACCCGCCGCCATAACTGCGTTAGGATCCGTCGGCTATTTAAACCCCCTAATCTCCTTTCGTGGCTTCATCCTATTGATAGGACGATACCTTTCTTTCGCCTGAGAGCCTAGCTACTCAGCTACTTCCCTCGCACTAGTCCTTGCCTTCTTCAGCTCCCCAATTCTTCTCTGAGGGTTCCCACACCATGTCCTCTACCCCGGAGTCCATTCTTGAAGGGATGTCTAGGGCTTGGAGGAAGGCGAGGAGGAGAACGGCGGTCGGTGAGGATCTCCGTCATTTTAAAGGGGGCTCAAAGAAGAATTCCTTCAACAACAGGGGTTTAATAACGAGGGCCGCCGGTAAAGTTATCCTGCACGAGAATTTTGGTGTAGCAAGGCGGGGTGATACCGGTCAAGAGGGCAGAGCTGTCGTCACAAGCTGTGGTGGGATCCTTGATGCCATCGGGGCCGAGGGACCAGAAGCGGTCGGCGTCGACGGTGGGGCGGCAAAATCTGTTGCGGGGACGGTGGAAGTAGCGCATGCCGACCTTGTCGGAGCATTTTGGGTGGCGGCTGTCGTGGAGCATTCGGAGATGGAGCATATCTCTGGCGTCACTGCTGCCTCCAAGGTGACTCCGGTTCTTCTTGAAACAGGTCTTCGTCACTGCTGCCGTTGCCCTTATCGCCCCCGAGAATCTATCCCACCCTTTTCCCCCTAAGGTTGGGACTTCGGAGATGGAGCGAAGCGAGGCGAGGCGAGAGCCGATAGGTCCGTTACACGCACTGGAGAATGCGGCTGAGAAGGTCAGAGACGGGGAGAGGAGTTTGCAGCTGGGAGCGGCCTCCGGTATATCCTTCCCGAACTGTGTTCGTGAGGCTTGTATATCTTTTTTTCTTGATCCATCGGGTCTTGTAACGTATATCTTGTTAAATGAAAAGGAGATTTTGCTACCTTGTCTGCATCTTGCATCGAATAGTTGTTTGTCGAGCTTCTTCATTTTTCTTTCTTCTTTCTTCCTCCTTTTCTTCTCTTTTTTCTTCTTCTTTTTTTTTTTTTTACGTCGTCCTAAGGTCATCGACGACTTTTTTATCCGTGTGGGGTTGTTATCTGTCGAGCTCCTTTTCGACTTTTACGCCGTTCAAAGATACCCGGTTGTCATTTTTCCGTCAATGGCTGCAGGTTCGCTTGGGGCCACTCGGGCCCGGGGTCCCTCCTAGGGCTTGAATACGGGGATCCGAGCTTCAGTTGCCCTCGGGTGCTGTTTGTTTTTCAATCATCACTGTTGCGATCCATTACCTTCCTTTATTGCTTGGAGTTTTTTCTCCGCTGAAGTCGAGGCTAAGTTCGGCTCCCATGGGAGTCCGGACGGAGAATCCCTCTTGAAGTTGGAGTTGTGGGTGGAGCCCGACTCTCGTAGGAGTCCGGGCGGAGCCTTCCTTGGCATCGTGGACAGAGCCTGGCTCCCGTAGGAGTCAGGGCGAAGTCTTCCCGCAATCAAAGTCATAGGCAAAGTCCGGCTCCCGTAGGAGTCCGGACAAGGTTTATCGGCAGTTGCTATTGTCAGTGGAGACCGGCTCCCGTAGGAGTCCAGGCGGGGTTGTCCTGTAGTTGATGTCGGCGATGGAGCCCGGCTGCCGTAGGAGTCCGGGCGGGGCTTAGCGCATATGGGCGTTGCAGGGCCTTCCCCCCATCCAGTCTTAAAGGACCGGGCCTTCGACTTTGCTCAAGTTAGGGCGAGGTTCTCCTCCTGTCCCTAACAGGGCTGTGGAGGCACATATGGGCGTTGTAAGGCCTCTCCCCCCATCCGATCTAAAAGGACCGGGCCTTCGACTTTGCTCAAGTTAGGGCGAGGTTCTCCTCCTGTCCCTAATAGGGCTGTGGGGGCACATATGGGCGTTGTAAGGCCTCTCCCCCCATCCGGTCTAAATGGAACCGGGCCTTCGACTTTGCTCAAGTTAGGGCGAGGTTCTCCTCCTGTCCCTAACAGGGCTGCGGGGGCACAAATGGGCGTTGTAAGGCCTCTCCCCCCATCCGGTCTAAATGAAATCGGGCCTTCAACTTTGCTCAAGTTAGGGCGAGGTTCTCCTCCTGTCCCTAACAGGGCTGTGGGGGCACAAATGGGCGTTGTAAGGCCTCTCCCCCCATCCGGTCTAAATGAAACGGGCCTTCGACTTTGCTCAAGTTAGGGCGAGGTTGCCCTTTTGTTTTTGATACAGTTTGTTTGAATTGTCCAAAGACATGTGGATATGCAGTTTTCGATTAAAACGAAGTCACTGGTAGTACATACGTAAGTTTTCTGAGCTCCACGGCCGCGGGAGGTCGGCTCCTCCGAGCTCCTTGAGATAATAAGTTCCAGGCCGGACTACTTCTTTGACTTCATAAGGTCCCTCCTAGTTTGGGGCGAGTTTCCCCCGGTCCTGAGGTTGCGAGACAGCAGCTCGTCGAAGCACTAGATCTCCTGCTTTAAAGGCTTTGTTCTTGACCCGGGCGTTATAATATCGAGCAACTTTCTGTCTGTAGGCTGCCATTCGAACCTGAGCGATCTCCCGTCTTTCTTCCAGCAGGTCGAGGTTGGCTCTAAGATTTTATGAATTTTGGTGTTCATCGAATGCCACGACTCGTGCCGACAGGAGTTTAAGCTCGATCGGGATGACGCTTCTGTTCCGAAGGCTAAAGCGAAGGGGGTTTCCCCCGTAGGTAACCTCTGGATAGTTCGATACGCCCATAGCACATGATAAAGCTCGTCCACCCAAGTTCCTTTTGCTTTTTCAAGCCTTGTCTTGATCCCCTGCAAAAGGGTTCTGTTAGTCACCTCGGCTTCGCCATTCGCCTGAGAATGGGCTACTGACGTGAAGTTGTGGGAGATGTTTAGATCTTCGCAGAATTCGATGAATCTGGCTCTCGGAATTGTCGCCCATTGTCAGTGATTAGGGTTCTAGGCAAACCGAACCTGCAAACGATGGATTTCCAGATGAAATCTTGCACTTTCGCTTCTGTGATTTTTGCTAGTGGTTCGGCTTCAACCCATTTGGTGAAGTAGTCGATTGCTACAAGGAGAAATTTTCTTTGTCCAGACGCCATGGGAAAGGGGCCAAGGATGTCCATCCCCCATTGTGCAAAAGGCCATGGGGCACTCAAAGGTGTGAGCTCGGTGGCGGGCTGTCTCTGGACGTTGGCGTATCTCTGGCATCGATCACACTTTTTGACATATTCAATCGAATCATGATGCATCGTTGGCCAGTAATATCCTTGGTGGAGTAGCTTGTGGGATAAAGACCTGGCTCCCAAATGGTTTCCGCAAACTCCCTCGTGTACTTCCCATAAGGCGTAGTCAGCTTCCGAGGGCTGGAGGCATTTTAAGAGGGGCAAGGAGTATGATCTCTTGTACAGTTTACCCTTATAAAGGAGGTATCTCGAGGCTTGATTTTGGAGTTTTCGAGCTTCTTTCGCATCTTGAGGGAGGACTCCATCTTTGAGATAGATTATCAGTGGGTCAACCCAGCTGGGCTCGTGGTCGATCTCCATTACGGGCCGCGATTCTTCTGTACTCGGGTGTTTTAGAACTTCAAAGAGGATGCCTTTGGGTAATTCGACCGAAGCCGATGTCGTCAGTTTGGAGAGAAGATCGGCTCTGGCATTCTCCAGCCTTGGAATCTGTTTAATGCTGAAGTTGCTGAAGGCGGGGGTGAGCTCCTTTACCTTCTCAAGGTATCTGGTCATACTGTCCTCCCGCGCTTCGAAACTCCCGCTGACTTATCCCACCACTAGTTGGGAGTCGCTGTGTACCCGGAGTTGACCTATTCCCAGCTCTTTGGCGATCCTTAATCCTGCGATCAGAGCTTCATATTCCGCTCCATTGTTTGTTGCGAAAAACTCGAAACGCAGAGCGTACTCCGCGATGACTCCCTCCGGGCTGACCAAGATCAGGCCTGCACCCGCACCTGCCATGTTGGAAGATCCGTCCACATAGAGGGTCCAAAAGCAATCGGAGGGATTGGCCTCTTCGTTAGGGGAGTTCGGGTGAGACTTCAGGTCGTCAACTTCACCTTGCTCAGGTTCGGCCTCCTCTGGGATAGTGCACTCTACTATGAAATCTGCCAATATTTGGGCCTTTATTGTTGGTCTAGGTCTGTAGTTGATGTCGAATTTTATGAGCTCAATCGCCCATTTTGCCATTCTTTCGGAGGTGTCGGCCCGGTGCAAAACCGCCTTGATCGGTTGATCAGTGAGTAGCGTCACGGTGTGCCCTTGAAAGTAGGGTCGGAGTCTCCAAGCTGCAATCAACAAGGCGTAGGTCAGTTTTTCTAATTTGGTGTACCTGGTCTCGGCGTCCCTCAACGTGCGGCTAATGTAGTAGACTGGTCGCTGGACTTTCATTTCTTCTTTGACAAGGACGGCCGCGAGGGTCGTGGGAGAGACCGCCAGGTACAAAAATAGTTCCTCCCCAGGTTCAGGCTTCGCCAGCAACGGGGGTGAGCTAAGGTAGCTTTTTAATTCTTCAAACGCCTGTTGGCATTCAGAGGTCCAACAGAAGTTCTTCGGCTGCTTGAGGGTTTGAAAGAAGGGCAAGCATCGTTCGGCCGACCTCGCGACAAAGCGATTAAGAGCCGCTATCCTCCCTGTGAGGCACTGAACCTCCTTGATCGACTTTGGGGCGGTCATCTCTTGGATGGCGTAAATTTTCTCTGGATTGGTCTCAATCCCGCGCCCTGATACCATGAAGCCCAGGAACTTTCCTGAGGTTACCCCAAAAGCGCATTTAGTTGGGTTCAGCTTCATTCTATACTTTCAAAGAGCGTCAAAGGTTTCCTCGAGGTCGACGACATGATTCCTGAAGACCTGCTTTTTACAAGCATATCGTCCACGTAGACCTCCATGTTTCGGCCGATCTGCTCTTTGAAAATTTTGTTCACCAGCCGTTGGTAGGTTGTGCCCACATTCTTGAGGCCGAATGGCATGACCCTGTAGCAGTAAAGGCCGCGATTAGTAATGAAAGCTGTCTTTTCTTCGTCTTCCGATGCCATTCTAATTTGATTATAGCGGAGAACGCGTCCATAAAAGTGAGGAGCTCATGGCCTGAAGTAGCGTCCACCAGTTGGTCGATTCTGGAAAGGGGGAAGCTGTCCTTTGGACAAGCCTTATTCAGCTTTTTGAAGTCTATACACATCCTCCACTTGCCGTTTGCTTTCTTGACCAAGACAACATTGGAAATCCAATCAGGATAATTGACTTCCTTAATGAATCCGGCCTTGAGAAGCTTATCCACTTCCTCGGCTCTCGCCTTCTGCCTCTCCGGGGCATGACTCCGATTTTTTCTTTTGTCGGTCGATGCTTTGGGTCGACAGCCAGATGATGCTCCATGACTTCCGTGTCAATCCCCGGCATGTCAGCTGGAACCCAAGCAAAAACGTCCGCATTTTTCATAGAAAATCAATAAGACGCATCCGCACCTCCTCCCCTAGGTTGGAACCAATTAGCACCACATGATCCGCGTTCCCATCATTCAAAGGGATTGGTACTAGATCTTCGATTGGGCCGCCCCTCTCTTCAGTGAGGTCATCGCGAGCATCCAATCCATCGACAGGACAGGGGTTCGATTGATCGCTTCTTTGCAAGGCGATGCTGTAGCAATGTCTAGCTAGGGCTTGGTCTCCCCGGACCTCTCCAATCCCCTGGCTGGTGGGGAACTTCAGTTTCAAATGGTAGGTCGATACGACAGCTCGAAGAGCATTAAGACCGGGTCGGCCAAGGATTGCATTATAGGCGGATGGCGCCTTTACCACCAAGAAATTCATCAGAGCCCTAGACTGCTTTGGATACTGACCCGCGGTCACAGTCAAAGCTATCATTCCCTCCGTCGGAACGGCATCACCGGTAAACCCTATCAAGGGGAAGCAAATCGGTCTCAGATGACCGCCAAGAGTGGACATTCTTGAAAAGGCGTCGTAGAACAAGATGTCGGCCGAACTTCCGTTGTCGACGAGAATGCGACGGACGTCGTAGTTTGCTATATTCAAGGAAACCACGACTGCATCGTTATGAGGGAATTGGACTCCCTGGGCGTCTTCTTCGGTAAAGGTTATGGGTTCTTCAACTTTTTGCCGCTTGGGGGATGCAGCTGGTATGTTGGTTGTCCCCCACCGGGATTCCCCTGAGATGGCATTGACGGAATCCGACAGAGGCCGGTCATCCGGCCACTCCTCATCGACGACCATAGCTGGAGATAATTGTGCAGAGGCCTCGCAAGAAGGCATTAGATGAAGGAAGGAGGAGTGGGTGCCGGAGAAGATGGCCGGAAGCGGCTCCGTTGAGCACTCCTTTAAGAACAAGGGTATTGCGAAGACGCTCCCCTTCCTCTAGCACCAATCCTGTTGGTGCAAAAATTCGCTTACGCCGGAGAAGCTGGAATCGGGGAAGTCGCGGTCACCGCCGGGACCTGCAAGAAAAGTCTAAACCGGAGGTGGGGTTGCTCCGGCAAGACCCTCCGACGCTCAAGTCAGTTCTCTGCCTCAACAAGAATGGAGCGCTCGAACGGAGAATTTAGCAGAGTTTTGAGATAAGAAATGAGCTTATAGAATAACGTATCTGGGTCCCCCTTTTTATAGGCGGAGGAGGTAACGGATTGATGGCGACGTTTGTAACCGCTGGTAGTGGGCTGCCCAGGGTCAGGCAAAATTTGCTGCGAAGAGTAGTGGAGTAGACCCGTGGCCATCACTGGGGCGTGCCACGTGGAATCTGCCGCGGGAAGTGGGGCGGCGTGTGCTATCGCGTCTTGGCAGCGGATGGGAGAATCGTGCGGTATCCATTGCAGGAGGTGGAGCAGGATCGTGACCATTTATCGTGGCCTGCCAGGTAGTAATGGAGCCGCATGGGATCCATCGTAGGGAGCGGAGCAGTGTTGCGACCGTTACTGCGGCCTGTCAGGGAGTGATGAAGCTGCGTGGAATCCGCCGTAGGAAGTGGAGCAGGATCGTGGCCATGATTGTGGCCTGGGAGCGCAGATCTGCTGGCTGAAGTTCGGCAGCGGTCGGAGTCTAGCCCCCGTAGGGGTCCGAACAGAGTCCTCCTTGCGGTTGGGGTCATGGGTGGAGCCCGGCTCCCGTGGGAGTCCAGGTGGAATCCCCTGCAATCAAAATCAGATGCAAAGTCCGGCTCCCATAGGAGCCCGGACAAGGCTTACCGACAGCTGAGGTTGAGGACGGAGCCCGGCTCCCGTAGGAGTCCGGGCGGAGTCAACTGAGGTCGGAGTTGTCGGCGGAGTCTGGCTCCCGTAGGAGTCCGGACGAAGTCTGTCTGCAGCCATTGGAGTCGAGGACAAAGCCTGGCTCCCGTAGGAGTCCGGGCGAAGTCTTCTTGATTGAAAGGCGAAGTCCGACTCCCGTAGGAGTCCGGACGGGGCTTACCAGCAGTTGATGTTGAGGACGGAGCCCGGCTCCCGTGGGAGTCCGGGCGGACTCAACTTGAGGTCGGAGTTGTCGGCGGAGTCCGGCTCCCGTAGGAGTCCGGATGAAGTCTGTCTGCAGCCGTTGGAGTCGAGGACGAAGCCCGGCTCCCGTAGGAGTCCGGGCGGATCTTCCTGCAATCAAAGTTAAAGGCGAAGTCCGGCTCCCGTAGGAGTCCGGACGGGGCTTACCGGCAGTTGATGTTGAGGACAGAACCCGGCTCCCGTAGGAGTCCGTGCGGAGTCAACTTGAGGTCGGAGTTATCGGCGGAGTCCGGCTCCCGTAGGAGTCCGGACGAAGTCTGTCTGCAGTCGTTGGAGTCGAGGACGAAGCCCGGCTCCCGTAGGAGTCCGGGCGGAGTCTTCTTGATTGAAAGGCGAAGTCCGACTCCCGTAGGAGTCTGGATGGGGCTTACCAGCAGTTGATGTTGAGGATGGAGCCCGGCTCCCGTAGGAGTCCGGGCGGAGTCAACATGAGGTCGGAGTTGTCGGCGGAGTCCGGCTCCCGTAGGAGTCCGGACGAAGTCTGTCTGCGGCCGTTGGAGTCGAGGACGAAGCCCGGCTCCCGTAGGAGTCCGGGTGGAGTCTTCTTGATTGAAAGGCGAAGTCTGGCTCCCGTAGGAGTCCGGACGGGGCTTACCGACAGTTGATGTTGGGGACGGAGCCCGGCTCCCGTAGGAGTCCGGGCGGAGTCAACTTGAGGTCGGAGTTGTCGGCGGAGTCCGGCTCCCGTAGGAGTCCGGACGAAGTCTGTCTGGCAGCCGTTGGAGTCGAGGACGAAGCCCGGCTCCCGTAGGAGTCCGGGCGGAGTCTTCCTTTGAGGTCGGCATCGTGGGCGGAATCGTTGATTCTGTTGAGGACTTCGGCTGTGGATATTTTATACCCAACAATTTTTTTGGTACATATTCTTAGACTATATATCAGAGAATAAAATAATATGCTAATGTTTGTAAATAATTTGAAATAATTAAAATTTAAATAAAATATAGAGAAAAGAAATAAGCTAGGTGTTCTTGGAATCGGATTGTGTAGAAGCACTGTAGTAACAATAAATCTGGTATCCCTAACTGATACAATAGTTATTGGAACCCCATGCAACCCCTCAGCATATTCTTTGAATAGTCTACTAAACTCTCTAGAGAGAAAGCCCATATTTAAAAGCCAAAAACTGTGCTGACTTCATCGATTGATCCACAATCACTCAAAGAGCACCATTATATATCTTTATAAGTCTTGGACAAATCTATCCTAAAATCTACAATATATGATCCAATTCCATCAAGAAACAAGAAAAAACTGCAATGACCCTGCTAGCCTTTGACTCCTAGTCTTCACTTACTAATATACTAAAAGCTAAGTGATATAATGATCAATTTCCCTCTTCAAACCACTCCATAAAAAATTCTCTCTCAAGTCTCTTTACATTCCAGTGCCTTCAAGATAACTATATATCTAATATTGTGAATCTCCTTCAACACCTCCTTTTTCAAGTTTGGAACTTTAAAAACACACAATATGTTACCAATTCTCATGCGCAAACTAAATTCTAACTATATACTAGATTATATATACCCTTCGCTGATTTTCTGCAATTTGGAGTCTACAGTCTAATTAGCTTTTTGATCTTTCGAATCAAGATAAGTTGCATTCTAACAGCTTCCAGTTGGTCTTCAAAATTGTACAACTACACCTCAAGGTTGCAAGTTACAAGAGGATTTCTTAATGTATAAACCACAACATTTGGTTTTTGGTGGTTGTTAATGGTCAAATTACAATCACTTACCAAAAAAGATGGCCAAATCACCATCTTTTAACAATTCTAACTAGCCATCTTCTCTATCTCAAAATAATTCAAGTCTATCTAAGTGAAGATGTATTTTAAACTTTAGAGTTGTTTAAAGGTTCCCCCATAAAGAAATATAGTATCTCTAAATCTTGAGTTGTTTGGAAACATAAGCTATTATACATCGAAATGTATTCTAAGGTCCTTTCGAGATGCATCATTATAAATAGTAAAGCCTCATGTCCTATATAGAATAGTCAGAATTGGGTTCACCAATTGCCTCTTTAGCTCCATGGAAGATCAATTTGTATTTTTCAGTCCCCTAAAACTTGACCAATTTCTAGGTCAAATGGGTCAAGGCATATACAAGAGAGATCACCAATAAATCTTCTATAATATCAAGCCAAACCCAAGAAATTGCATGCCTCGAAAACATTAGTGGACCAACTCCACTCAACTATTGCCTCAACCTTCTGAAATTTACAAATAACCTGTCTTTAGAAATCACATGCTTAATGAAGAAAATATAATGTCCAACCAAAAGACATTTCTTCACTTGAACATGGACCTTCTTCTTCCTTGGAGTTTGCAGAACTATCCTCAAATGCTTTTGATGCTCCTCCTAGCTCCTCAAATGCATCAAGATATCATTAGTAAATACTACTACAAATTGATATATTCTTGAACACTCTATTCATTATATCTATAAATTTAGTTGGCCATATTTGAATGTTGTTGTAGGCACATCTTTGGTTTTATTATTTTTGCTGATAGTAGCCAGATAAAACATCAATGTTGGAAAAGACCTCTGCTTCTTGCAACTAATCAAATAGATCATTAATCCTCGACAAGGATTACTTGTTCTACAGTGTTACCTGTTTAGCTCCCGATAATTAATATAGAGTTGAAAGCTTCAATCTTTTGTCTTTATTAATGACATAGGAGCACATTAAATGAAAAAATTGAGATCTGATGAAGCCCTTATCCATTAGCTCTTCCAACTGCTTTATCTCTTTTAGCTCCGTTGGAGACATTCATATGGAGCCTTCAAAATTATGCTAGCCAGCACTTGGGGCTAAGTTGAAACTCAATCTCCCAGGAAATCATCTAGAACATATCTAAGAACTCCCTCACTGTAGGGATATCCTCTAACTTCAACTCTTCTCATCGAGATGCTTATAGTATTCTATCCAATTTCCATTGGACTGGTTGCTAATTAATGTAGTAGGGAATTATAATGAGAAAATAAAAATGGAATAGCATAAGTCTAATACTTCTATCACAATCTTTTCTAATAGAGACTAGTTATTAAAATAAATGGCTAGAACTAGTCATAACATAGCAAAATCATAATGAATAACAAATTCATTAACAACTTCTAGAAAATAATGTCATTATCATCACCATAACTCTCTGATCGAGTCAGTAATCGATATGATTATATGTTATCATGGTTATTAAATGATGAACACTTAATTTAAGTCACTAGAGACATTAAATATTATGGTAATTGAAGTTATTTTATTGGATTTTGATGTTCTCTAGTCTATTTTGTAGATAATTGAGAGTTTCGATTCATACGATTCAAATTAGACTCAAATCGGATCAGATTTAAGTGAACCAGATAACCAGCTCCTATTCAAATATGAACACAACTTAAATCTTAAGAGCTCAGATTAAAAGATCACTCTTCATGAAGATCTAAGTGTAAATGCAACTTATTGATCAACGGAGGAGAAGCAATACGAAGATCCAAAGATCTTTATTCACGCTCCCACCTCTCTTTTCATAAAACCCTAGCCTCTTCTCTATAAATACACCCCAACCCTCCTTTCTCAAGACATCAGCCCCCTTGTGGGGTTCTTCATTGTTGGTACAAAAATCCACCGGCGTCGGAGAAGCTGGAGTCGAAGGAGTCACGGTCGCTGTCGGGACCTGCAAAGAAAGTCTAAACTGGAGTTGGGGGTACTCTGGCAAGATCTTTCGATGCTCAAATCAGTTCTCTGCCTCAACAAGAATGGAGTGCTCGAACGAAAATTTTAACAGAGTTTCGAGATAGAAATTAGAGCTTAGAGAATAACGTATCTGGGGTCCCCTTTTTATAGGCGGAGGGTGCAACAGACTGATAGCGACGTTTGTAACCGCCTGATAGTGGGCCGTTCGGGGTCAGGAGGAGTTTGTTATGAAGAGTAGTGGAGTGGAGTCGTGGCCATCCCCGTGGCCTGCCACGTGGAGCCTGTTGCGGGGAGTGGAGCAGTGTCCATTGTCGCGACTTACCAGAGAGTGGTGAGCCACGCGGAATCCATCGCAGGAAGTGGAGCAGAGTCGTGGCCATTACTGTGGCCTGCCAGGGGGTCCAAACCTGTCGGCTGAAGCTCGGTTGAGGTGTCTGGCGGAGAGGGGTAGCTATCCATCTGAGAGGAGCTCGGATGTCGCTGGCGAGCCTTCTACCGTTGCGTGCCTTGGGCGTTAATACTGCAGGTGAGGGCCATTTGCTATAGGAGCTCGGTCAGAGGCTTTCCGTAGATGAAGTTCGGTTTCACGCAGAATTCGACAGTGGGTCGACCGGCAGTGGATGTCGGATGGCACTGGAGAGGTTCATCCGCTGGGGGGGTCCGACTGCTGGAGTCCATGTGTCGTAGGAGTTCATTCAGAATCTATCCGCTACAGAAGTTCAGTCGAAGTTCGATCTTCGTAGAAGCCCGGATGGGGATCATTTGTCGAGGAAGCTCGACCGAAACCTGCCTGCAATAGAAATCTGGAAGGAATTCATCCACAATGGAAGCTCGGGTGAAGGCTTACAGTGGAAGTCCGGTGCGGACCACTCGTAGTAGAAATTTAAAGTAGACCGCTTGTAGCAGAAGCTCAGAGTCCGGCCTTTGTAGGAGTTCGGATGAGGTTTACCTGCAACAGGAGTTCAGGATGAAAGTCCGGCTCCCGTAGGAGCTCGGACGGAGTCTACCTTCAGTCGGAGTTCGGGGATGAAGTCCGGCTTCCGTAGGAGCTCGGACGAAGTCTACCTGCAGTTGGAGCTCGGAGAAGAAGTCTGACTCCCGTAGGAGCCCGGACGGAGTCTACCTACAGCCAGAGTTCGGAGAAGAAGTCCGACCCCCATAGGAGCCCGGATGAAGTCTACCTGCAGTTGGAGCTCGGGAAAGAAGTCTGACTCCCGTAGGATCTCAGACGGAGTCTACCTGCAGCCGGAGTTTGGAGAAGAAGTCTGGCTCCCGTAGGAGCTCGGATGAAGTCTACCTGCAGTCGGAGCTCGAAAAAAAGTCCGACTCTCGTAGGAGCTCGGACGGAGTCTACCTGCAGTTGGAGCTCAGGGAAGAAGTCTGACTCCCGTAGGAGCCCGAATGGAGTCTAGAAGGTGGTCGACCACCGTAGAAACTTGGATGGAGTCCGTCCGTCGTGGAGAATCTGATCGACACTGGTGGGGGTTTATCCGTCGGCAGAACTCGAGAACGTTGTGGAGGCTCGACCGCCGGAGAAGTTTGAAAAGATGTCGCCAAAGGTCGGACGTCGGTAGAATACCTGGAGGGTCACTCCTGACACGAACTTTGGTTGGAGGGTATTTTATACCCAACACCAGTCCCCCTACTTTTGAGTTCGAGTTTCGAATGAAGAAAGTACAGAAAAATTTTTACAGCCGAAGTTGCCTCCTTGAATCCTGCGCACGACCACCCTCAGAAATCCTGGCATTTAATGCGCGCATGTTGGAGTCCTTTTCCAATTAGGGTGATCCGAAGAGTCCTTTCAGAATTTCTGCTGGAGCGTAGTCCCAAGCGCCACACCATAATGGTCCCGCCAGCAGTCAGCCCTACGTCATGGTGAGTGGGATACGTGGTGGGCATTGGTTGACCTAGGGATATCCGCCACCATAACTGTGCCAGGCCCCGTCGCTTATTTAAATCCCCTCCTTCCCTTCAGGGACTTCATTTTGCCTGAGAGTCCAGACGATGCCTTTCTTCTGCCTGAGAGTTTAGCCACCCATCGGTGCCCTTTTCGACCCTAAGCATTCTTCACGCCAATCTTCGCCATCTTCGTCGGCTCCCCACCGCCTTCAGTCTTCCGAGCCCTTTCAAGGAGTTCTCCCGTCGTGGCTTCTGCCCCGGAGGTCAATCTTGAGAGGATGCTACGGATCGAGAGGAGTAGGAGGGGGGAAACAGTGGCCTGCAAGTTCAGCGGCTGCCGAACTGCCACTGAGGGTTCCCACAGCTTCGAAGGGGGCTCGAGGGAGAATTCCTTCAATAACAGGGATTTAATAATGGAACCAGCCGGTGAGCGCATCCTGCCCGAGAATTTTGAAGTAGTTGAACGGGGCGACACCGGTCAAGGGGGTAGAGTTGCCGTCATAAGCTGTGGTGGGTTTCTTGACGTCGTCAGGGTCGAGGGACCAGAGGCGGTCGGCGCTGACGGTGGGACAATAGAACTTGTTGCGGGGGCGGTGGAAGTAGCGCATGCCGACCTCGTCGAAGTACCTAGGATGGTGGTTGTCGGGGAGCACACGATGGTGGTGCATACCTCCGACGTCATCGCGGCCTCCGGGGTACTTTCGGTTCTTCCCGATACAGGTCGTCGTTGCCGCTGCCGTCGTTGCCGCCGCCCCTTGAATTCTATCCCTCCCTTTTTCTCCTAGGATTGGGGTTTCGGCAATGGAGCGGAACGAGGCGGGGGGCAGAGCCGATGGATTCATCACACGCACTGAGAAATACTGTCGAGAAGGATGGAACCGGAAGGAGAAGTCAAAATCTTGAAGCGGTCTCTAATGTATTCTTTTCAAGTTTTGTAGTAATATTCTTTTTTTCTTGGTCCTCAGGGCTTTGTAACGAGAATGAAAAGGAGATTTTTGTTACCTTGTCTGCACTTTGCGTCAAATTATCGCCTGTCGAACTTCTTTCATTCACTATTGTTATTGTTATATTCTCCTTTTTTTTGTTCGATGCCGATGTTGTCTGGAGGTTTCTGGTCGTCGCCACATCGGCTTACTTTCCTTGTCATCTTTCTTCTTCAGCCTCAAGGGTTCTGTAATGCATACTTAGTTAATAACGTGAGAAAGGAATTTTTCGTTACCTCTTTTACTCACGTGTTGAATTATCATTTGCCAAGCTTCTTTCAGCTTTTGCCTTGCTTGATATCGATGCCGTTTGGAGGTACCCGATCGCCGTCGCATTGACCCATCCTTTTGTTTATGGCCGCAGATTTATCCGGGACCATTCGAGTTTGACACCCCCTTTCAGAGTTCGAGCTCGGAGGTCTGAGCTTCTCGTCACCCCGAGGAAGTCATTTTATCCTTGGCCCGTGTTGAGAGCTCTCTTGGAGACTGAGGATTTTGATAAGGACCCCAAACCTCGCTGAGACGAGGCTCCCTGTATCTTTGATGTAATTTATTTTCCATTTGTCGTTGATGCAGTTCGTCGCTTTCCTTTTTAACCTCCCTCCCCTTTTTCTTTTTCTTTTCTCGAGTGAGGGTTTTCCCTCTGCTCTTAATGAGGTCGCGGGAGCGCGGAGGGGCCACTGAGGAGGCTCCCTTTCTCTTATCTGGTCTTGAATGACCAACCTTAATTGGTGTCAGGATGAGGTCCTTCTCCTATTTTTGATGTAATCAATTTCAGCTCAGGTTAGGACGAGGTCCTCCTTCTGTTCCTAATTGGGCTGTGGGGGCACATATGGGCGTTGCAGGATCTCTCCCCCCATCCGATCTAAGGGTAACCGGGCCTTCGTCTTTGCTCATGTTAGGGCGAGGTTCTCCTCCTGTCCCTAACAGGGCTGTGGGGGCACATATGGGCATTGCAGGGCTCTCCCCCCATCCAGTCTAAGTGTAACCAGGCCTTCGACTTTGCTCCTGTTAGGGCGAGGTTCTCCTCCTGTCCCTAACAGGGCTGTGAGGGCACATATGGGCGTTGCACGGTCTCTCCCCCCATCCGATCTAAGGGTAATCGGGCCTTCGACTTTACTCCTGTTAGGGCGAGGTTCTCCTCCTGTCCCTAACAAGGCTGTGGGGGCACATATGGGCGTTGCAGGGCCTCTCCTCCCATCCGATCTAAGGGTAATCGGGCCTTCGACTTTGCTCATGTTAGGGCGAGGTTATCCTCTGTCCTTAACAGGGCTGTGGGGGCACATATGGGCGTTGCAGGGCCTCTCCCCCCATCTGATCTAAGTGTAACCGGGCCTTCGACTTTGTTCCTGTTAGGACGAGGTTCTCCTCCTGTCCCTAACAGGGCTGTGGGGACACATATGGGCATTGCAGGGCCTCTCCCCCCATCCGATCTAAGGGTAACCGGGCCTTCGATTGTGTCGAGACGAGGTTCTCCTCCTGCTCCCGACATAGTTTGTTTCGATTGTCCTGTCGATATAGGCTCGTGCCAAGAGAGAAGACATGTGGATATAAAATTTTTATTTAAAATAAAGTTATCGGTAATACATTCATAAATTTTTCGAGCTCCATGGTCGCGGGAGGTCTGCCCCTCCGAGCTCCTTGAGGTAGTAAGTTTCGGGCCGGACTACCTCCTTGACTTCGTACGGGCCTTCCCAATTTGGGGCAAGCTTCCCTCGATCCTGAGGTTGCGAGACAGCGGCTCGTCGAAGCACTAGGTCTCCTGCTCTGAAGACTTTATTTTTGACCCGAGAGTTGTAATAGCGGGCGACTTTCTGTCTGTAGGCTGCCATCCGAACTTGAGCTACCTCCCGCTTTTCTTTTAACAAGTCGAGGTTGTCTTTAAGACCTTGTGAATTGTGATGTTCGTTGAATGCCATGACTCGTGCCGACGGGAGTTTGAGCTCAATTGGGATAACAACCTCCGTTCTGAAGGCTAGAGCGAAGGGGGTTTCCCTGTGGGCAATCTTTGGATAGTTCGGTACGCCCACAACACATGATAAAGTTCGTCTGCCCAAGTTTCCTTCACTTTTTCGAGCCTTGTCTTGATTCCTTGCAGCAGAGTTCTGTTGGTCACTTTGGCTTCGCCATTGGCCTGAGGATGGGCTACCGATGTGAAGTTGTGGGAGATGTTTAGGTCTTCACAAAATTCGGTGAATCTCGCTCCCGCAAATTATCGCCCATTATCGGTAATTAGGATTCTTGGCAGGCCGAACCTGCAAACGATTGACTTCCAGACGAAGTCTTGCACTTTAGCTTCTGTGATTTTCGCCAGCGGTTCGGCTTCAACCCACTTGGTGAAATAGTCAATTGCTACCAGGAGAAACTTCCTCTGCCCCGATGCCATAGGAAAAGGTCCAAGGATATCCATTCCCCATTGCACGAACGGCCATGGGGCGCTCAAGGGTGTAAGCTCGGAGGCGGGCTGTCTCTGGATGTTGGCATATCTCTGATATCGATCACACTTTCTGACGTACTCAATGGAGTCACGATACATTGTCGGCCAGTAATACCCTTGGCAGAGCAACTTGTGGGATAAGGATCTAGCCCCCAGATGGCTTCCGCAGATTCCTTCGTGCACCTCCCACAAGGCGTAATCAGCTTCCGAAGGCCAGAGATATTTTAAAAGGGGCAGAGAGTACGATCTCTTGTACAACTTATCCTCATAAAGGATGTATCGGGAGGCTTGATTTCTGAGCTTCTGAGCCTCTTTTGCATCATGAGGGAGAACCCCGTCTCTGAGATATGCCACTAGTGGGTCGATCCAACTGGGTTCATGGCCAATTTTCATCACGGGCCGTGATTCTTCCATACTTGGGCACTTCAGAACTTCAAAGAGAACACCCTTGGGCAATTCAGTCGGAGCCAGCGTAGCCAACTTGGAGAGAAGATCGCCCTGGTATTTTCTATTCTTGGAATCTACCTGATGTTGAAGCTACTAAAGGTGGGGACGAGCTCCTTTACCTTTTCAAGATATTTAGCCATGCTGTCCTCCCGTGCTTCATAGTTTTTGCTAATTTGTCCCACTACCAATTGGGAGTCGTTGTAAACTTGGAGCTGATCTACTCCTAATTCTTTGGCGATCCTCAATCCTGCAATCAGAGCTTCGTATTCTGCCCCATTGTTCGTTGCAGAAAATTCGAAGCGCAGCACGTACTCCACGACGATCCCCTCCGGATTGATCAAAATGTGCCCGACATGTTGGAGGATCCATCTACATAGAGGGCCCAAAAGCAATCAGAGGGGTCTGTTTCTTCTTCAGAGGAGTTCAGTCGGGACTTCAGACCGTCAACTTCACCTTGTTCAGGTTCGACCTCCTCCGAGATAGTGCATTCTACTATAAAATCTGCCAATATCTGGGCTTTTACTGTCGGCCTAGGTTGATAGTTGATGTCGAATTCTGTGAGCTCGATCGCCCATTTCGCTATCCTCTCGGAAGCATCCACCCGGTGCAGAATCGCCTGGTCGGTGAGCAACGTTACGGTGTGCCCTTGAAAGTAAGGTCGGAGCCTCCGGGCTGCAATCAACAGGACGTAAGTTAGTTTCTCTAATTTAGTATACCTGGTTTCGGCGTCCCTCAACGCGCGACTGATGTAGTAGATCGGCCGTTGAATTTTTGCTTCTTCCTTGACAAGAACTGCTGCGAGGGCCATAGGGGAGACCGCCAGGTACAAGAAAACTCCTCCCCAGGCTCGGGCTTCGTCAATAGCGGAGGCGAGCTGAGGTAGCTCCTTAGTTCTTCGAACGCCTGTTGACACTCAGTGGTCCAACATAAGTTCTTCAGCCGCTTGAGGGTTTGGAAGAAGGGTAAGCACCATTCGGCCGACCTCACAATGAAGCGATTTAGGACTGCCACCCTCCCTGTAAGGTGCTGAACCTCTTTTATCGACTTCGGGGCGGCCATCTCCTGGATGGCGTGAATTTTCTTTGGATTGGCTTCAATCCCGCACCTCGAAATCATGAAGCCCAGGAACTTCCCTGAGGTCACTCCGAAAGCATACTTAGTCGGGTTCAGCTTCCTCTTATATTTCTGAAGGGCACCGAAGGTCTCCTCGAGGTCGACGATGTGGTTTGTTGAAGATTTACTTTTTACAACCATGTCATCCACGTAGACCTCCATGTCAGAGCCGATCTGCTCCTTGAAGATTTTATTCACCAGCCGCTGATAGGTCGCACCTGCATTTTTGAGGCCGAAAGGCATGACCCTGTAATAGTAAAGACCGCGGTTAGTAATGAAACCAGTCTTTTCTTCATCTTCTGGTGCCATTCTGATTTGATTATAGCCAGAGAATGCATCCATAAAGGTCAGAAGCTCATGGCCCGAGGTTACATCCACCAGTTGATCAATTCTGGGCAGAGGGTAGCTGTCCTTCGGGCAGGCTTTATTCAGCTTTTTGAAGTCTATACACATCCTCCACTTGCCGTTTGCCTTTTTGACTAGGACAACGTTGGAAATCCAGTCAGGATAATTGACCTCTCTAATGAATCCAGCTTTCAGGAGTTTATCCATCTCCTCGACTATCGCTTTTTGCCTTTCCGGTGCATGACCTCGGATTTTTTTTTTTGTCGGTCGATGCTTTGGATCAATGGCCAGACAATGTTCTATGACCTCTGCGTCAATCCCTGGCATGTCTGCTAGAACCCAAGCGAAAACATTCACATTCTTTCATAGGAAATCAATGAGCTGCATCTGCACCTCTTCCCCCAGGTTGGAACTGATCTTCACCACATGCTCTGTATTCCCATCATCTAAAGGGATTGAAACTAGATCTTCGATTGGCCCGCCCCTTTCCTCAGCGAGATCGTCGCGAGCATCCAATCCATCGACCGGACAGAGGTCAGATTGGTTACTTCTTTGCAAGGCTATGCTGTAGCAGTGTCTGGCCAGGGCTTGGTCTCCCTTGACTTCTCCGACCCCCTGGTTAGTAGGGAATTTCAATTTCAGATGGTAGGTCGACACCACGGCCCAGAGGGCGTTGAGGCCAGGTCGGCCGAGGATTGCGTTGTAGGCTGACGGTGCCTTCACCATCAGAAAATCCACCAAAGCCTTGGATTGTCTTGGGTATCGACCCGTAGCTACAGTCAAAGTTATTACCCCCTCCATCCGGATAGCATCGTCGGTAAACCCTATCAGAGGGGAGCTAATCGGCCCCAAACGACCGTCAAGGATGGATATTTTTGAGAAGGCATCGTAGAACAAAATATCGGCCGAACTTCCATTTTGACAAGAATGCGGCGCACATCGTAATTAGCTATATCTAAAGAAACTACAACCGCATCGTTGTGGGAGAATTGAACTCCCCGAGCATCTTCCTCAGTAAAGTTTATGGATTCCTCAATCCTTTGTCGCTTAGGAGGTCCAGCCAATACACCGGTTGTTTCTTGCCGGGATTCTCTCGAGATGGTGTTGGTGAAATCGATCGGAGGCCGATCATCGGATTGCTCCATGCCGACTGCTATCACCAGAGGAAGAGGAGCCTGGGAAATCGGAGATGGGGCCGGGGCTTGCGGAGCTCGCTAAGATCTGGCCGCGGAGGTCGTTGACCGCCTGGAGGATGCCCTTCGGGGAGGCATCAGGTGGAGATCAGGCAGAAGACTGGAGGAGAGGATGTCGGAGAAGATGATCCAAGGCGGTCCCGTTGAGCGCTCCTTTAAGAACAAGGGTACTGCGAAGACACACCCGTTCCTTTAGCGCCAATCCTGTTGGTGCAAAAATCCGCCGGCGTCGGAGAAGCTGGAGTCGAGGGAGTCGCGGTCGCCACTGGGACCTGCAAAGAAAGTCTAAACTGGAGTTGGGGGTACTCCGGCAAGACCCTCCGATGCTCAAGTCAGTTCTTTGCCTCAATAAGAATGGAGTGTTCGAACGAAAATTTTAGCAGAGTTTCGAGACAGAAAGTAGAGCTTAGAGAATAACGTATCTGGGGTCCCTTTTTTATAGGCAGAGGGTGCAACAGACTGATAGCGACGTTTCTAACCACCTGGTAGTAGGCCGTTCGGGGCCAGGAGGAGTTTGTTATAAAGAGTAGTGGAGTGGAGTCGTGGCCATCCCCGTGGCCTGCCATATGGAGCCTACTGCGGAGAGTGGAGCAGTGTCCGTTGTCGTGACTTGCCAGAGAGTGGTGGAGCCGCGCGAAATCCGTCGCAAGAAGTGGAGTAGAGTTGTGGCCATTACTGTGGCCTGCCAGGGGTCCAGGCCTATCGGCCTAAGCTCGATTGAGGTGTCTGACGGAGAGAGGTAGCTATCCATCTGAGAGGAGCTCGGATGTCACTGGCGAGCCTTCTACCGTTGGGTGCCTTGGGCGTTAATACTGCAGGCGAGGGCCATTTGCTGTAGGAGCTCGGTCAGAGGCTTTTCGTAGACGAAGTTCGGTTTCATGTAGAATTCGACAGCGGGTCGACCGGCAGTGGATGTCGGACGGCACTGGGAGTCCGTGTGTCGTAGGAGTTCGTCCAAAATCTGTCTGCTACAGAAGTTCGGTCGGAGTTCGATCTCCATAGAAGTCCGGATGGGGATCATTTGTCGAGGAAGCTCGACCGAAACCTGCTTGCAATAGAAATCTGGAAGGAATTCGTCCACAATGGAAGCTCGGGTGAAGGCTTACAGTGGAAGTCCGGCGCGAACCACTCATAGTAAAAATTTAAAGTAGACCGCTTGTAGCAGAAGCTCGGAGTCTGGCCCTTGTAGGAGTTCGGATGAGGTTTACCTGCAACAGGAGTTCAGGGCGGAAGTCCGGCTCCCGTAGGAGCTCGGACGGAGTCTACCTTCAGTCGGAGTTTGGGGACAAAGTTCGGCTCCTGTAGGAGCTCGGACGAAGTCTACCTGCAGTTGGAGCTCGGGGAAGAAGTCCGACTCCCGTAGGAGCCCGGACGGAGTCTCCCTGCAGTCGGAGTTCGGGAAAGAAGTCCGGCCCCCGTAGGAGCCCGGACGAAGTCTACCTGTAGTTGGAGCTCGGGGAAGAAGTCCGACTCCCGTAGGAGCCCGGACGGAGTCTACCTACAGCTGGAGTTCGGGGAAGAAGTCCAGCTCCCGTAGGAGCTCGGATGAAGTCTACCTATAGTTAGAGCTCGGGGAAGAAGTCCGACTCTCGTAGGAGCTCGGACGGAGTCTACCTGCAGTTAGAGCTCGGGGAAGAAGTCCGACTCCCGTAGGAGCCCAGACAGAGTCTAGAAGGTGGTCAACCACCGTAGAAACTTGGATGGAGTCTGTCCATCGCAGAGAATCCGATCGACACTTGTGGGGGTTTATCCGTCAGCAGAACTCGAGAACGTTGCGGAGGCTCGACCGTCGGAGAAGTTCGAAAAGATGTCGCCAAAGGTCGGACGTCGGTAGAATACCTGGAGGGTCACTCCTGACACGAACTTCGGCTGGGGGGTATTTTATACCCAACATTCATCTTCTCTCCTCTCTCTTCCCCCTTCTCTCCTATATCAAAGCTCTTCCCTTTTTCCTTTTCCATCAAGCTAATATCTAAGTTTCTCTCCAAGCTGCTGCCCCCATCTCTCCCTCTTTCTTCTCTATAAGTCTAGGAGAGGTACTAACCCTAGCACACCTTCCATCAAATTTAGGAGAGGTCCTAATCCTAATACCACTATCTTTTTCTTCCACATACCCTCTTCCATCTACTTTTCTTTCTTGGAGTTTCCGTACCAAGCCTTCCAGCCATTTTGTTACTGTCTGCATAGAGGAAGATAAAAAGATTTAAGAAAGTACATCACCATCAGATGCAGCTAGAAGATCAACTTAGTTTAGTTATCTTGTATTATAATTTATTTTTTTTTTATGTATGCTTCTTTATTTGATTAATGAAAAATAATTTTATTACAATTTTCATGCTTCTTTCTTAGTTTCTTACTATCTATTATTCTTTTCTTTTATATTTTCGAAACAATCAACTAAGATCTCTGTGGATACGATCCTGACTAACCCTATCTATATAGTAGTGAATAGATTTAATTTTGATGTACTATAATACGTATCAAATTTTAACATCATTATTGGAGATCTTGGTGTGATTGTTTAAAAAAAAATAAAAAAAATTATAAAATAATAAAAAAAATATTTTACTACTTTCTAAATTTTTATTTCTTACTTTAGATTGCTTGACTGCCTTATATGCTTTACTGCTTTATATTTCTAGTTGATTATTTTCTTGTCTTGCACTCTTATTTTTCATACTTTACTGATTTGTAATTTATCTTTTATTGTTAGTTAATTGACTTTAATTGCTTAATTACTGTCTATTTACTCTTTTTTAAAATTTCTACCTCATATTTCTTTTCATATATAGTAGATTTATTACTTTATATCTAGATTTCTTTATTTACATGCATAAAAAATTTTTTACTTTCTATAGCCTAGTGATTTACTATATTCTATAGTTTAAAATAATTTACTACTTTATATAATTAGTAATTTTTTATTTTTTTAAGTAGATTAGACTCCTTACCTTTTATTTAGATTACATAGTTATATTTTATTCTTAATTGTGAGATTACCTTATTTGCATAGTTAAGCAGTTATCTTATTTATTATTGCCCATTATTCCTAGTGATTTATTATTTTTCATAGCTTAAAATAATTTATTATCCTAAAAATAAATTTAATTTATTATTTTATTTGTAGGTTACCTACTTGTCTTTTAATCTTAGCATTATTTACTTTCTATTTAGTTAGATTTACTAGATCTTCTAATACCTAATTAACCTAATTTAAAACTTACCTCTTATTCCTTCTTGCTTAAAGATGACATAATATAAAAAAATACAAAGACATCACATAACACTTGACTAATATAAATAAACTATTTAAATCTTAAAAGCTACTTAACATGTTTGGACATCTTTTCTTTTTACATTGCATATTTTCATAAAATACTTTAAGGGCACTTAACCCAAGTAAACAAGATAAAGTAGAGATTTGATCACATTTTTTTGACTTACAAATCACAATTCTGTATTTGCATTGACCTAAGTCTCTAACTTAAAATTAATTAGACTTTAGTCCTTAAGGACTCTCGAGCTCAATAGGATAAGGAACCCTATGAGCTAGATCGGATTAAGGTTGATCAGTTTAATTGGTGTCTATGGTTCAGAGATTACAGTCTGAAGGAAGGTGGTTCATTAATTGATTTCGTTCGCTGATCTGACCAACTTAGTTGGTGTCTAAGAAAAGTAATGGGAGGACCCTCACCAACCTCACACTTATCTAACCAATTGAGTGGCTAGCCTTTTACTTGGAGTGCTCAAAGGTGATCTTGGTAGTTAGAAACTATCTAGATCTAGGTTAACCCTAAGATAGAATTGATTTGATTGCATTACTTGTTTGAAAAATAAAAAAAATAAAAATAATTAAAAATAATTTTTGCATCTATCATCTCTAGGTCTAAGACTTTTTTAGGATTCTCATCTTTAGAACTTCTCTCTTTCTTCTTCTTCTTTTTTTCTTCTTCTCTCCCTCTTCCTTAAAAAAAAAAAATCAGAAGAAGATTGTTTTGATCTAGACCTCTTGAACTTAATCAAGACAATCCGATAAATGAGATATGTGCTAGGAATATGAATTTCTACAGTAGAGAGGATGAGTTGCCCCATAAATTAGATCGCTTACTAGCTATTAGACACTCTCTTTTTACATCTTTTTTCTGCACAATAAGTTGAATGCCCAGCCGTGCATTAATTTTTTAAGTTTAGGTATGAGCAAGTTCATCAAGATCAAACCTAAATAGCCTACGAACCAAAAAATAACTCATTTTTTAACGACTACAATCCAGGTTGGGGTGTTCAATCAAATTTTTTATGAAACCCACACCCAGTGGGTACCCCAGCAACACAAGGATCTATGTTTGTAGAAGCACCCTATTATGATATGCCTTATTCATAATATCAACCTTCTCCAACTATCTATAGCCTATCATTTGAAGAGAAGATTTTGCAAGCACTAGATAGGATTGAAAGCACCAATCAACTCCTTCACTCCTCTAAGCAATCCTTAGCTGAAATAGAAACTCAAGTCGATCAATTAGTAATTACAATTAGTAGAGAAGAGGAAGGAGAGCTGTTTAGTCAGTCTGAGAGTAACCCAGAAGGATAATACCTGGCTAAAAATTTTAATGTCTCTATAATTTTGTCTAAACAATCGATTATGACTCTCGAAAATGAAATGATCTTAGAATAATTCTGCACAACCAAAACAACCAATACATATAATTCAACTAAGACAGAAACATATAGGGAGAAATTCGAATGGTAAGATGAACCAATTCCATCATCATCCTACTTATCTATGGCCCCCTTCCCAAGTGCCCTAGAATCACCCGCTTCTTTTTATGGGAAGGATGGATAAATAGGTGGAATACTGGAATCAGTTGAGACTTCCCAAGGACCATAAACGGATAACACAATAGAGGAAGTTACACCCATATTTTTCTTCAAGGATTCCTTAGATCCCTGTTTAGCTCACTTCGAGGTGGATGATTTTAATATCGATGGATATATCACAAAAATAAAAGATCTAGTTGATACGCCCTATCCTAAAATCATCCTACTTTGGATTGAAAAATATGAGCCGTCACCTAACCCTCCAATAGCCCTCTTGTTAGAATCACCACTTGCTCTGGAACTGAAGCCACTTCTTGATGCACTTACTGACGTCCTTCTAGTGATCCCTAATTAGGAAGCTCAACTTGTAAGTATTCTAAAAGTATATAAGAAGCTGTTGGATGAGATATTTCTGAAATGAGGGATAATGATATTGAGATTTTTATGATTGATTTTCTATTTTTGATACTACTTTCGAGGACTATCTCCAAAATCTTTCTACGATGTTAAAATGATGTATGAAGATAGATTTAGTATTAATTTAGAAAAAAATACCATACTATAGATTGAGAAGAGATGATATCGAAATATGTCATACCTGAGACAGGGATTAAAGTAGATCAAGTTATAATTGAAGAAACTCTTAAACTATCAATCCTAATCTCGATTCAACAAACACAATCTCTTCCTGATTATTAAAAAAATTATAAGAATATTGTTAGTCTCTGGTATTGTATACTTGCCCAGTACATTCTATTGGTCCTGACTAATCATTGTAGAGTATTCTACGAATATTTTTTGGTTATGATGACAAGGCCTCCTGATTGGCCTTGTCCTTTTAAAATCTTGAGGGACATACCCAAGTTGGTTATAGATGAAACTCCCTTATAGTGTCTGGCTGAAGATGTTAAACTTTGTACTTTTTAGGAGACAACCTAGCTTATGCAATATTTTTAGTTTCTTATCATTTTATAGAAATCTCTAGAAAGATAATTAGCCAAGTTGAATCTCTATAGTGGAGTGGAGTGATGCTACTAGCTAAGTTGGGGGGAGAGCCACGTTCACACCAGTTAAAATAAAAAACATACGACACCCTACAATGAAGGACCTCTCAATCAACATTGCACACATCGAACTCAGGTGGTGTTCTTTCTTGTTACATTCTATTTTAGCTTTGTTATGATTCTCTTCTTCTATTAGAGACAATGAAAATTAAGTTGGAGGGAGAATAACTAATTTAATTAAGTCCTCAAATTTGATCAAAAATAATTAGCTATATGTACCTAAATTTTATCTTGATTTAGAGTTAATCAGGCATCCTAATCAATGAGTGATTGACGGTCTAGATATTTATTGAGATATTGAGGAAAAAATTATTAAGAACACCCAATAAATGATAAGATTTAGATCAGAATAAATTTTGGATAATTCTAGAACCCTCTTCTTGCTTATCTTGATGAATAATCTGCTTCATGGGGGTATAGACATAAATGTCAAAGTATGCAAAAAAAAAATTTAATAAAATTTTTTTTTAGTATTTCTCACTAAGTAATCGAACCCCTTCGCTTAAGTAAGTATTGTTGTTCGCATCAAAAGGTGAGAATATGAAGAAATCTCTTGTATAGTCATTCTTAACTCATAGTCTTTTTGATTTGAGTCAATAAGTCTAAGGGGTATTTTACACCTATTATCCTAAAGCCAACTGGTTTGGGAGTCATTGGCCTAAAGCTCACTACAAGAGTCAATTAGAAAGCTTAAGGGGTTAGAACATTGCACCGACTGTATATGAAAATATTTTTAAAATAAAAATAAAAAAAAAGAGAGAATAAGAGGAATAAACTGCAAAAAGATACTATATCAAACTCACAGTAAGTTAGAGAACTTAAAGAGTAGAATGGAAAGTTGGTAAAAGAAGATCTCTAAAAATTTCTATGACAAATACTCAACCACTAATTGAGTTGAATTGATAATCCAATGAAGTATCTCTTTAATGATCTAGTCGGATATCAGCTACCATTAGGAATGTCTAGGATAACTTTCGATTCAAGGATAATTTGGTGCACATTGCTAATGTATCTATTTTATTCGAAGATGAGTAAAGTTCAAGTTGAAAGGTATGATGAACACTTAATTTAAGTCACTAGAGATATTAAATATTATGATAATTGATATTATTTTATTAAATTTTGATACTCTCTAGTTTATTTTGTAGATAATTGAGAGTTTGGGTTCATACAATTCAAATTAGACTCAAATCGGATTAGATTTGAGTGAACCAGGTAACTAGTTCCTATTCAAGTGTGAACATGACTTAAATCTCAAGGATTCAAATTAAAAAATCACTCTTCATGAAGATCTAAATGTGAATGCAACTTATTGATCAATGGAGAAGAAGTAATATGAAGATCCAAAGGTCTTTATTCATCTCCCACCTCTCTTTTCATGAAACTCTAGCCTCCTCTCTATAAATACACCCCAGCCCTCCTTTCTCAAGACATCAACCCCCTTGTGGGGTTCTTCATCTTCTCTCCTCTCCTCCATCAAAGCTCTTTCCTTTTTCTTTTCCTATCAAGCGAATGTCTAAGTTTTTCTTCAAGCTGCTACACCCATCTCTCCTTCTTTCTTCTCCATAAGTTTAGGGGAGGTACTAACCCTAACATGCCTTCCATCAAATTTAAGAGAGGTCCTAATCCTAGTGCTATTATTTTTCTCTTCCATATACCCTCTTCCATCTACCTTTCTTCCTTGGAGTTCCTGTACTAAGACTTCCAGCCATCCTGCCACTGTCTGCATGGAGGAAGATGAAAAAATTTAAGGAAGCACATCACTATCAGACGCAGCTAGAAGATCAACTTAGTTTAGTTGTCTTGTATTGTAATTTTATTTTTTTCTTTATGTATGCTTCTTTATTTGATCAATGAAAAGTAATTTTATTATAATTTTTATACTTCTTTCTTAGTTTTTTATAATTTATTATTTTTTTCTTTTATATTTTTGAAATAATCAATTAAAATCTCTGTGGATACGATTTCGACTCATCTTATCTATATAGTAGTAAGTAAATTTAATTTTGGTATGCTACGACATGTATCATTAAGCTTAGCTGATACCTACAATAAATATGAGTCCTGATAGAGGAAGCTTTTCTACTCACCTAAATTGGGTCTCAATTTAACCCCATATCAGAGAATAGAAACATGGTTAAGAAGGGGAGATAGGATGGCCTGCAATTTTGAGTGTATGAGCATGAATTTATGGATCTCTAGGCCTCTCCTGCACCAACTGCTTGTGTCAGTTTGCTAAGGTAGTGTGGAGGGCCTCAAGTTTGTATTTTATTGTCATGCTCCAACCTAATGGCCCAAGCCAGACATAGCAGATAGCTACATCCATAGGGTTTAATTTCATAGTATTAGGATTTGATGCCTTGAGATTCAATCTACATTAAGCTCACAGTGAGATCCGCGATGATGAACGAAGTCCAACGAATCTAAAATCAGCCCAAACGTAGTCCAAATAAAGAAGATATACTCGAGAAAAGTCTGGAGCAGGTGGCACAGCCCACGATGCAGCGGAGGTTGTGGCAGAGCATGCATGCGTTGTGGTGTGGGGGGTCGGCCACAAGCGCATGACCCAGCATGCAGATATGTGGGCGCGCATAGTGCGCAACCCAGGCCCAGGCGGACGCGCACAGGCGCAGCCTGCACGGATTTCCCACGTGGTCCATGCATGTTGTGTGGACTGACAGTCCTTAGGAGCCACGATGGACCGACGGGGCATTTTCTGTTCGATTCTCATGGTCCACCATGGACTGACAGTGTTTTGAGGTCATTTATCATGGTCCATGATGGATTCTCGTGGATCGATGCATAATCGGATGGCTACGGATGTTTATGGTCCCGATCGGATGGCTGTGAGCCATCCCAAAGAGATCAGAGATGTGATTTGGTGAGATGGGATGCGATCCAACGGCCAGTCTTCGATCTGAGATGTGATCAGATGATGCGGAGTCCTTGTGGTGTTGATCTGATGGTCGAGAAGCTGTTGGAGTCCTGATCGAGATGCAACTCTGATGCTATTTGGGTTTTAGGGCTTTTAAGAGGCCCTATGGGCGAAACATCAGAGACGAGTGTGGCATGGTGTGTTCGACTGAGGATCTAGAGCAGCAAGCCGAGAGGAGCCATCAGAGAGCAAAGACAGAGGTGCTTCAGATAGACTGTCAGATAGCAGACAGTGGTCACTTTAGGGGTTCAGAGGGTCTTCCTAGAGAGAGCTTTTGTGAGAGAGGTTTTCTTGTGAGAGAGAGATTAGGTATACGAGGGTTGAGGGTATGATCTCTTCTTGTAATGTTTTCTTTTTCATAGTGAAGTTTGCATGCCTCGTGGAGGTGAGCCTTTTAGCTTATCCACGTATTTGATTATTTTTCTATTTTATTTCTTCTTACTTCCTACTGCTACATGAGCGATATCGAAAAAGTCTTGAGATGGTGGTATCCTGGGCAGACATCTCCAACAAGTGGTATCAGAGTGAGGCAGTATCAGGATGCAGGTTGTGGCAGTGGTGATCAAGATTGAAGATGGAGAAGACAAGCTCATCAAGGTGGAGATCAACAAATTTGATGGGAAGAATAATTTCTTTGTGGCAGGCAAGGGTGAAGGACATGTTCATCCCACAAAGATTGATCGATGCTCTTTTGTGCGAGAAAAAGCTGACTATCATGGAGATGCAGGATTAGAGACAGCTCTAAATGTAGGTAGTGAGTACGATCTACTTGTACCTAATGGATGAGGTAGTGATCCATGTGCTTGGTGGGTCTTCCCTGACAGTGCTGTAGTTGAAGCTCGAGGAGTTATACATGATGAAGTTTCTCACCAACACTCTCTTCCTCTGGAGGCAGTTCTACTAGCTGTGGATGACTGAGAGACAGAGCATGCAGGAGCATCTTAGCCACTTGCAGAAGAACCTCACCGATTTTCTCAGCATTGACGAGAAAGTTGAAGAGAAGATCAGGGTGCTGGTCTTTCTAGCATCACTTATTCCTTCGTATGAGTCCTTGATGACTGCTCTTCTAATAGAGAAGAACACCATCAAGATGGATGAGATCACCATGATGATTTTTTAAAATGAGATTCTCAAGAGAGAGAATCTAG
>NC_025996.2:119804902-119992402 GCF_000442705.2 Elaeis guineensis | reverse complement strand
CTTGTTTTTAGATTGGCCTGATTTTAACTTAGCTCGATCTTGATCTGGCTTCAGATCGATCTTGATCAATCTTCGAATCGACCTTGATCTGGCTTCATATTGGCTTAGATCTAACTTTGGATAGGCCTTATTTTGGGCTTTGGATCAGCTTGGATCTGAGCTCGGATTGGCTTGGATCTAGGCTTCAGATTGGTCTGGATTTGAACTCGGATCGATCTGGATCTGAATTTTGGATCGGTCTGAATCTGGCTTCAGATTAGCTTTGATCTAAGCTTCAGATTGGTCCAGATCTGAGCTCAGATCGGCCTTGATCTGACTTTAGATTGGCTTGGATTTGAATTTGGATTGGTCTGGTTCTGGGCTTCGGATCAACTTGGACCTGAGCTTGGATCACTTTGCGTAATGGGCCTTGAACGGCATGACACTGAATGAACACATTGGACTTCTAAGTAGGCTGCTGACACCCGAAGTACTTCAGGTCAAGGTAACCAAAGCTCCTTATGTCGATGTTGTTGTTCAGATCATGGTCCCCCACGGCTTACCACTCAGCAAACAACATATAGTAGCCAAGCCTCATAATTGAGGAGAGGGTGAAGCCACTCCGATGGGAGCCGAAGTTGGATCCTCTGTCGGTCACGAAGCTAGATCGGCTCGCATGGATGGGGAGGAACCCCAAAGAGAAGCCATTTCTTCTTACCCTGAAAGAGAATATGTCTGCCCCTTTTCTCGGCATCAGCAATGGTGGGGTAGGGAATTGCAGCTGAGGGTTCATCAGCTGTCGATGCTTGGGTTCCTCCTCTTCGGTGGAATCATAGCAGGAGACCGAAGGCCGATCTTACCATGGACCCAACTAAGGAGGCTCCTATTTTCCAAGGAGAAGTAGATGAGGTCCTTGATGTGGCTGATCTTGGCATCGAAGGAACTTCCTTTCGATGAAGACACTACCGGTGGTGACAATCCAACCAGAATGGGGATCCTCCATGATGCAGATGATGTGATCATCACCGAGGGCAATGCAATCGGCGAAATGGGTGCGGAAGTCGGCACCGAAGAGAGGGGGGCAAGGGCTAAGCTAGGCAAGGAGTTCGAGGAAACACTTGGAGTTGTTAGAGGTCTCCAGCCATCAGACGGGAGGGGATTGTCGTCCCCTCCACCACCCTCGATATCGGCCGATGGCGATGGTAGTTCGCCCTCTATTCTCGCAAGAATGCATGCGGTACTGCATTGGGTGAGACTGGCACTCAAATAGGGATGGCAAAATCGATCTGACCCGATGGGTATACATCCTATCCAAACTTGATCAAACCCAAAAAATAGGGTTTGATCGGGTTTGGATTTGGGTTTGGGTAAAATTCAAAAATTGTAGCACGGATATGGGTAGGGTATGGGTAGTGCTATTTTCTACCTAAATTTGAATCCAAACCTACGGATATGGGTAATATCTGAACCCATATCCGAATATATATATTTATAATTTAATTTTGATAATTCTATTTTAGTTGATAATATACATAAAATTATTTTGATTATTTATATGTTCTATGTTGAATTGTAATTCTATTTCTATGTTTGATTTCTATAAATTTAAACTTATAAATTATGTTCTATGTTGAATTGGTAATTTTATTTTGATTGATAATATGCATAAAATTATTTTGATTGTTTATTTTTTTGGATATGAGATAGGCATGGGGTGGGTATGGGTTGGGTATAAGAAAATGGGTTATCTATAGGTATCCCCAAACCCATTGGGTATGGGAATAGGTATCTCTTTTCTTATCCGATCAGATATCGGGTAGGATTGGGTATAGGGTATTAAGTTCGAATTTGAAGATGGGTAGTATAATATCCGACCCAAATCCTATCTATTACCATCCCTACACTCAAACACACCCTGAGAATAGTCGCCCAAGTCTTGTCGCCGATAGAGAGACCGGAGGATAGGGCGCCAACGATGAAGGGGAGGTAGACAGCGTTGGTGCGGCCATGGTGGGTGCCGTGCATTAGTGGGGTCATGCCCTAGGAGTCGGAATAGGGGGGGCGGTGCCGATGGCGAGGAGGTCTCGGATCTTGGCTCTGACGATGGCCACCTCACAGAGTAGTTCCTCTGGTTCCTTCTTCATTCTTTGCATGCGGTCTCGAGCTCGATGATAGGAGCGATGGAGAGGGTGGTGCCGACAGCCTTGAAGCCACTCCCTCTGAAGCTTCTCTAGGGCCATCTTCTTCTTCTTCTTCTTCTTCTTTCAGTCTAGGGAAAGCCATTCTTGCATCAAAAAGAAAGTGCCTTATAAGAGAAGTCCACATCATTGCAAGAGGCCAAGATCCATTAATTTCTTCTCCTCGATGGACTTCGTCCAAAATCTGGAGAGCTTCACATCCGTTTGTTGAGGCCCTGACTTGACGGGACTTCAGGATCTCTGATGGGAGAGGATTGTGGCCTATCATATTTTGAGAGATCGGCCGCCATGAGATCAGTCTTTGGAATTTTTTTTTCTTAAGATGATGCTCCCTGAGGTATTGTAATCAATCTTTTTTGAGGATCAAGATTAGCGGAGTAGAATCCCCCTTCGAACTGGCTAGTTATGCTTACTTTGACCCTGACTGCAAGCATCTTGGACATTGTGGATGAAAAGTTTTGGTTGGACGTCGAGTTGGCTTTTGTTCATGAGGCTTTCAAACTGGAACTTGTGTAGTACATCAGAGATGTTGCTGATGAGCTTATAGAAAAAGATCACCCTCCCTTAGATTAGCCTCCTTCCTTCTTCCTTATTTAGATCCTATCAAGAATTCAAAAATACAAAGGAGAAAATGTGAGTCTTGTTATGGCAAAAATTTTTATAATAAATTTTTTTATCTGAAAGCCATGATATCCTTTCTTGCTTAGATCTCCCTTTTTTACATGGTCTCCTTTCGCATTTGTAGCCTGCTCCAAAATTTAAATTTTGAAATGTAAATAGGAAAATAAAATATTCAGAAATCGAGGACCATTTGGATCGTCAGACCCCTAGTTTCGAGCTTGATTAGGATAGTTCGAAGGATTTTGGCTGGTTTGGAGATGATCAGTTCTGATCAGTGTCAGCCAATTGGTGGATGAGTACGGGTCGATCCCACAGAGACTTGGTTTTAAAAATAATTTTCAAATCTATGCTCAAGCGAGCTTTAACAAAAATCGAAAGTCGAAAGTTGTTTGCTAAAGACAATAAGACTAAGGATCTAGGGTTTTTGAATCCACTAGATCTAGATTAGGGAATTCTACCTAGAATTTTTCTTATTGATCCTAACAACTACTCCTCTTGTCTTTCCCAAGCATAGATTATGAAGGGACTAAGGCCCAACGATAACCCATCAAGATTCTTTACAGGGGAGTAGTAACTAGGATCCCTTAGGGTTTTCTCCTCCTATGCACTGAATCAAGCATGAACTATGAAGGGACTCTGACCCAACTGTAGTTCATCAAAAATTCTTGGCAAAAGAGGAAGAAAAAGAAACCCTAAGAAAAAGAAAGAATCCTATGTAAAATCCCTACTCATGATCTAGCTTCATCGCAAACCCTAGAAGGGATGCTTAGCTAGACATGATCTAAATCTACTTGCAAAATTTAAATAAAAAAATAAACTACCCTAATTTCATAAATTAAACTATCCTAATTGCATAAATTTAAACTGCATAATTTAAACTAACCTAATTGCATAAAATTAAATTGCATAAATTAAACTATCCTAATTGCAAGAAAAATAAATTGCATAATGTAAAGAGATGAAATTGCATAAAAATAAGATTTTGTATATAAAAAAAAATTATTACAAAAACTTCAAAGCTCGAGGCTTGAAAAGAGAGCTAAAAACCCCACTATCTAGGGTTACAAGCTTGATTGGAAGGAAGAATACATAAAATAAGGGCCTTTGGGGGCTTTTTATAGGCATTTGGGGGTTATAAGGTTTTCAAAACTTTCGATGTGGGACTAAGAGGTTTTAGAGAGTTGTTAGGGGGGTTTATGGTGCGCCGATGGGTCCATGGTCCACGCGCCTGTTGCTGTGGACCAGGCGGCTAATCAGATCACCAAATCAGTTGATTTTTGATCAATTTTGATCTGATTTGACTCGGGTTTGATCCAATTGAGTCCTCTTTCTTCATTCTTCAATTCCTGGGTCAATTTAACTCCGTTTTGCATAAAATTTGCGCCGTTGGAATCCTCTTTCCTTGTTCTTTCTATTGATGATCTCTTCTTCTGCAAAATATAATAATAAGTATCAATTTCTTAATAAAGTTAGATAATTTAGATATTAATTGATACTTTTTATGTCAATTTGTGACATAAATCATGGATGGTTGGACCATTTGGTTGATTTGGAGGTGGATGATCGGGATTTCATCAGTTCTGGAGCAGTGTGATGAAGCTCTTCTCATTGAGTGTTTGCTCCTTCTTGTAAATAGGTCTGGCCCTTTCTCTAGCGCTAATCTATTGATGCAGAATTTTATCTCGAGATCAAATCAACTGGAGTTGGATGATAACGGCAGGTCGACGATGATGGCTGGACCTGCAAAAAAATCTCCAATCGAAGATGGCTCCGATGGAGGTCTTTCAATGCTCAAGTCAGAATTCTGACAACAGATGGGAAGGAGTAGAGAGGAGATTTCATCGGCACTGCAGTAGTGCGATGAAGCTCCTCCCATTGAGTATTTGCTCTTTCCTATAAATGGACTTGGCCCTTTTGTTGAGAAAAATATCTCGAGATTCAATCCATAATAAGCCTAGAACGAGGTCCAAGATGATGAACGAAATTCAATGAGCCCAAGAACAATCCAAATAGAGTCCAAACAGAAAAGATACATATGAGAGAAGGTCAAAAGTAGCTGGTACGATCCATGGGCCATCGAAGGGGCCCATGGATAAGTGGCGGGTGGGCTAGGCCCAATAGCGCACTGGCACTAGGCTAGCGCATGCTGGGCTATACCAGATGTGCGTGAGCTCACACGTGTAGGCCGCACGGGTGCCCAAGCCCACCTGATAGCACGGTCCACCATGGACCATGCTAGATATCGTGGCTCACGAGGCTGTGCGTGGATTGGAGCATGATCGGATGGGCTTGCTTGATTCGGAGGATGATCAGATGGTTTAGATCAAAGGTGATGGTGATTCAGCCTGATTGTGTGATCCGATGGCTCTGGAGTGAGCCGATTATGATCGGATGGCTCAGATCATTCTGAGGTTGATTAGAAGCTTGGGGACACCAGATTGTGTGATTAGATAGCCACAATTTGAGCCGATCATGATCGAACGGTTAGAAGTGATTCTAAGGTTTGATTTAGACTCAGTCTCCTAGTGAAACACTGTTTTGGAGTTTTTGGAGGTTATAAAACTCTGATTGACGATCTATTTATTGTGTTAGATAGCTGGTGACATCCTGATCATACAGAGAGGCTTCTTGAAAGATTTTAGAGAACTTTTATGAGAATTTTGAGATTTTTTGTTGAGAGCTCCTTGTACAAAGGTTGAGTGGTGAGTTTCTTTTGTATTTGTTTGATTTTTTTTCTCTCATAATGAAGCTTGCATGTCCTGTGGAGGTAGGCTTGAGGCCAATCCATATTATCTTGATTTGTTTATGATATTTTTCTCTCTCTTTTTTTTTTCTCTCCCAACACATAGTATCAGAGCCTGGTTACCATAGACAAGTGGTTCCAAATGATCCAGGTAGAGATAGTGTTGTTCAAGATTGGAGATAAAGAAGACAAGCACAATCAAAATAGAGATTAATCGGTTTGACGAAAAGAGCAATTTCTTTTTGTGGCAAGTGAGGGTGAAGGACGTGCTCATCCAATACAGATTGATTAATGCTCTCTTGTACAAGAAAAAGCTAGCCACCATGGAGGAGAAGATCTGAGAGTGGCTACAGATGCAGACGATGAGTATCATCTGCTTGTACCTGATGGATGAGGTGATGATCTATGCACTTGACGAGACTTCTCCGACGATGCTGTGGTCAAAGCTCGAGGAGTTGTACATGGAGAAATCCCTCACCAACACTCTCTTCTTCTGAAGGTAGTACTACCAACTATGGATGGATATGGGACAGAGCGTGCAGGAGCATCTCAGCCACTTTCAGAAGATTCTCACCGATCTTCTCAGTGTAGGTGAGAAGGTTGAGCAGAAGATCAGGACGTGCATTGGTCTTGCTAGCATTGCTTCTCCTTTTGAATAAATTTTTAGTGACTGCTCTTCTAGTGGAGAAGAGCATCATCAAGAAGGATGAGATCACCACGACCATTCTTCAGAATGAGATTCTCAGGAGGGAGAACTCAGCTTCGAGCTCAAACGACAGCAGCTCAGCTTTGGTGATTTCTGGAGGAGTAGGTGGCAACAGACGGAGTGACAGAGGATCGCAAGAAGGATGATCCTAGATCTAAAACAAGGGATCCTAGCAAGATCAGATGCTACCAATGCGATGAGTTAAGGCATCATGTCAGAGATTGCCCTCAACATAGAGATCGGATGATAGCTACTGCGGTGACAGTCTGTAGCAAGTCAGAAGATAATGTCCTAGTGATATCTGATGAGGTATCTACTTTTCATCAATAGTAAATTTTAGATTCTGCATGCACCCATTATATATGTTGCAGAAAGGAGCTGTTTGACTTTCTGGAGAGCAGTGAGGGCGCTGTTCATCTATCGGATGGATCGAGCTATGCGATCAGAGATACTATGATGGTCAGCTAGAGGATACATAATAGTGTAGTGAGGAGATTGGGAGAGGTCCAATATATATCTAATTTCAGATGGAATCTTATTTCACTGAGCAGACTAGATTCAAACAGCTACAGATAGGTAACTGGGGTTGGATTTTCTATAGGTGCTAGTACATGTGGATTTTAAAATTTTTTTAAATCCAAAATATAGTAAAAAAATTAGATTAAAATATATTTAATCTAAGCATGCGTTCATCATATGAATACACCTATGAATCTAGTTCATATGTCAAAATTAATATATATTGATTTTAGGAAGAACAAACGAAAGCTTGAAATTAATTCACATACCTGAATCACTTTCCTTTTTGCTTCAAACCTGTAATTGGAGTTGAATCTGATTCAATCCCTAGATCTGGGCCTAGATGGATTCTGAATCAATAGTACAAGCATTCTGCCTCTATGGATATCTACAAGGCCGATCTGAATTATTTTTTCTTAGATCCTACTTGCCTGAACCAAAGCCTAAATAGGCTTAAACCAAATCTGGATCGAAACAGAACCCCTGTGATGATCCTTTTAATCTTTCTTTTTTAATTTTTGAAGAAATCAAGAACTTTTCTTGATCCTTCAACTAATCAAGAAGAACAACAATCAAAAATTAATTATAACTAACTCTCAACAAATTTGAGAGCAAAAAAAACAAGAACCAAATAAGTGGCACCAACAATTGACCCACTTCCTTGGATGTCGCCCACCCTCTCTATGGCTCCAAGGGAGGATGCCTAGAGAGAGATGAAGCATGGGCTAGAGAGAGAAAGAGAAGGGAGGCATGGCACAGTGAAAGGTGGCGGCAAGGTAGGAGGAAAGATTAATTTACAACTAAAGGGCTAGAATCCTTTATGTAGACAACTTAAGGATGTCCTAATCAAATTAGGATCTCTTATTCTAATTATATTAGAATTTCTAGTCATAATATAGTTGAACCAAATAAATGAGATGTCACCCATTACACACCCAAAGCCACATCCTACTCTAGGTATCCCATCATATGAGATCTTATTGAATGCATAAATCAGCCCACATGGTTCCATAAATTTTCTTCAAAGATTCTTAACTAAGAAACTCTTTCTTGATTTAATCCAAGTCATAAATTAATTATCTAATAATTAGATCTCATTGAATCAAATTCAATTATGTTCAAATTAAATGCAGGAATTGATAAAAACTCATCATATAAGTAAACCAACCATAAGAGAATTTGTGTTCATCCAGTGCTAGCAAGGTTAACATGAACCCAATTGGATTTCTCTAAATCCATATAAATTGGTGCTACATAAGCTCAATTATAATCAATTCAAGTCTTCTCCCTTTATGTGTGATCTCATAAATTCAATTCTATTTAGTAGTGAGAAATACTATGATCTCTATCATAAGTATCATTGAAACCTCCTTTAGTGAGTCAGAATAAATCCACTCTAACTCGACAAGGACTATTGATCCAAAATGATCCTATTGAGCTCTCACAATCTACCAGTGATATCTAGCAATATGTAGTGGCAATCCAACAGAACTAAAATAGAACCTCTAGGTATAGTTAATATATGATACAGTCCTTCTATCGTGAGTCCCGATTAGATGGAAGGTCATAGATTAATCGTCAAACTTCATCATCAGTCATATAATGGATATGATTAGCTCAAGTTTAATAGTGATTTCAAATAAAAATTTTTTCTATTAATCACACTACTATGGCCATAGACTTGTAGACTCAGTTTCCTAAATCTCATAGGACTACTCCTCTCTATCAAGGTCGATAGATCTCATATAGATGCACACGTTGCTCGCACAGCTCAACCAACTGAAGCCAACATCCACTACAAAAATTTATAATCGAGTTAATATTTATGTGTAGTTAAACTACAATAGTCTTACTATGAGCAAATGTGACATTGCAGGTCAAAGGATCAGTCACATAACTATAGCATCGAAATAAACACTGACGATCGAATAGAAATTCATGTGATTTCTCATATGGTCACGCTCAATACTAATATTCTCTAACAACTATCCTACTTTCTACTCAGTATCTCTACACTATAGATTAGAGACTCATCTATCTCAAAGAAAGTGAATCGTGCATCGATCTATCTAGACAAATCATCATCTGCATAAATATCCTATAACAGGAAGCAATTTAAGAATCAATCATATATGTCTTTAATTCTCAATATTTGAGAATATGTATCATAATATCAATTTCAAGTATGAATTAAGGAGATACAACACTTGAATGAAAAAAAATACCCTTTATTGATTAAATCATCAGTTTGAGTATAAATTTATGTCATAGAATAAAAATGTGTCAGCCAACAATTGACTTTTAGGACATATATCTAACAATCTCCCACTTGGACTAAAGTTAATTGACCATTTATCTAAGCCTCATCTTCTTAAGATGACTTCTATTTTGGACTAGCTCAACTACTTTGTCAGTGGATCTACCACGTTATCTGTAAAGTCTACTTTTCGCACCTCGATATATTGCTTTTCAAGATAATCGCTGTTGGGTATAAAATACCCACAGCCGAAGTCCTCAGTGGAATCGACTACACGACAACTTCGCCCGGGCTCCTACGGGAGCCGGGCTCCGTCACCAAGAACTCCAACAACTGCAGCCGCAAGCAGACTCCGCCCGGACTCCTACGGGAGCCGGGCTCCGCCGCCGACATCGACGACAGGACAACTCCGCCCGGACTCCTATGGGAGCCGGGCTCCGCCGCCGACATCGACTACAGGACAACTTCGCCCGGACTCCTACGGGAGCCGAGCTCCGCCGCCGACATCGACGACAGGACAACTCCACCCGGACTCCTACGGGAGCCGGGCTCCACCGCCGACATCGACTACAGGACAACTCCGCCCGGACTCCTACGGGAGCCGAGCTCCACCGCCGACATCGACGACAAGACAACTCCGCCCGGACTCCTACGGGAGCTGGGCTCCACCGCCGACATCGACGACAGGACAACTCCGCCCGGACTCCTACGGGAGCTGGGCTCTGCCGCCGACATCGTCGACAGGACAACTCCGCCCGAACTCCTACGAGAGCCGGGCTCCACCACCGACATCGACTACAGGACAACTCTGTCTGGACTCCTATGGGAGCCGGCTCCGCCGCCGACATCGACGACAGGACAACTCCGCCCGGACTCCTACGGGAGCCGGGCTCCGCCGCCGACATCGACTACAGGACAGCTCCGCCCGGACTCCTACGGGAGCTGGGCTCCGCCGCCGACATCGACTACAGGACAACTCCGCCCGGACTCCTACGGGAGCCGGGCTCCGCCGCCGACATCGACGACATGACAACTCCGCCCGGACTCCTACGGGAGCCGGGCTCCACCACCGACATCGACTACAGGACAGCTCCGTCCGGACTCCTACGGGAGCCGGGCTCCATCCTCAGCATCAACCGCTGGTAGGCCTCGTCCGGACTCCTACGGGAGCCGGACCTCCCCTCTGACTTTAATTGCAGGGAGACTTCGCCCGGACTCTTATGGGAGCCGGGCTTCATCCTTGATGCCAACAACTGCAGCCGCAAGCAGACTCCGCCCAGACTCCTACGGGAGCCGGACTCCGCCAATAATTTCGGCAGCAAGCAGACTCGCCCGGACTCCCACGGGAGCCGGGCTTCGTCCTCAATGACAACTGCTGGTAAGCCTTGACCGGACTCCGACGGGAGCCAGACTTCGCCTTTAACCTTGACTGCAGGAAAACTTCGCCCGGACTCCGACGGGAGTCGAGCTTCATTCTCAACAACTCCGACTGCAAGACAGACTGCGTCCGGACTCCTACGGGAGCCGGACTCCGCCGATAATTTCGGCTGCAAGGAGGACTCCGCCCGGACCTCTACAGAGGCCGGACTCCGACCGCTGCCGAGCTTCAACCGACAGATCCGCGCCCCCTGGCAGGCCACCATAACGGCCACGATCCTGCCCCACTTCCTATAGCGGATTTCGCGCAGTTCCATCACTCCCTGACAGGCCGCAGTAACCATCGCAGCTCTGCTCCACTTCCTATGGCGGATTCTGCACAGCTCCACTACCCCCTGGCAGGCCACAATAATGGCCACGATCCTGCTCCACCTCCTGCGATGGATACTGGGCGATTCTCCCATCCGCTGGCAAGTCACGACAACGGACGCTGCTCCACTGCTCGCAACTGATTCCACGTGGCGAGCTACGGTGATAGCCACGATTCCGCTCCACCACCCTTCGCAATAAATTTTTCCTGACTATGGGCGGCCCACTACCAGACGGTTACAAACGTCGCCATCAATCCGTTACCTCCTCCGCCTATAAAAAGGGGATCCATATACGTTATTCTCTAAGCTCATTTCTTATCTCAAAACTCTGCTAAATTCTCCGTTCGAGCACTCCATTCTTGTTGAGGCGGAGAACTGACTTGAGCGTCGGAGGGTCTTGCCGGAGCAACCCCACCTCCGGTTTAGACTTCCTTTGCAGGTCCCGACGGCGACCGCGGCTTCCCCGACTCCAGCTTCTCCGGCGCAAGCAGATTTTTGCACCAACAATCGCGTATATCGTTGATCTATATGTTTGGATTTCTGTTGGGACCTTGACTCCTTAGAAAAGGTATGGGGCCATTATTTTTATAGTATAATATTATGACATCTGATGGCACGACATCCAGTTCTGCAACTAACAAAAGAATCAGAATGCATCCTACATATCTACAGTGAACTCAATCTCTATTGATCGGTTACTTTGGAATCCTTCCAATATATCGAACCAATGATTCAGATGCTCATTCAAAGACTAAGAATAGATCCTTAGTCCTTCATAGGTACTTAAGGATGTTCTTCACAGCTATCTAGTGCTCTTCATCTGGATTCGACTGATACCTGCTCGTGACACTCACAGTAAGGACAATATCAGATCGAGTATATAGCATGACGTACATGAAGCTTCCAATCACCGAAGCATAAAGGATCCTACACATGTGCTCGATCTCCTCAGAAGTATTAGGATACATCATCTTGGAGAGTCGAATACTATACCTAAGTGGTAGCAAATCTCTTTTAGAATTTTTCATGCTGAACCGTTTCAGCACCTTCTCTATGTATAGCTTTTGTGACAGGTCAAGCATCCTTCTAGATTTATCCCTATAGACCTTTATCCCAAGGATATAGGATACTTTTCTTAGGTCTTTCATGGAGAATTCCTTAGATAACCAAGCTTTAATCGAAGTCAACATGAGAATATCATTTCGAACAAGGAGGACGTCATCGACGTACAGTACGAGAAAAATAAGCACTCTCCCACTGATTCTTTTTTAAACACAAGATTCTTCTTCGTTTCTTATGAAACCAAATGATTTGATCATATCATTGAAATGAAGATTCTAGCTCCAAGAAGCCCGCTTTAGTCCATAGATGGATCTTTGTAACTTGTAGACTCGATGATCATTATCACAAGATGTGAAATCCAAAGACTGCTCCATATAGATATCTTCTTAAAGATATTCATTTAGAAAAATAATTTTTACATCCATCTGTCAGATTTCATAATCATAGTAAGCTGCAACAACAAACAATGTGTGGATAGATTTCAGCATGGCTACAGATGAAAAAGTGTCATGATAGTCAATACCTTAGTATTGACTATAATCCTTCACCACCAACCTTACTTATAGGTCTCTAGCTTACCATCGGTACTTATTTTTCTTTTGTAGATCTATTTACACCCAATAAAAATAATTTTCTCTAATGGATCCACTAAGGATTATACTTGGTTCAAGTGCATTGAGTCAATTTCTGACTTCATTGCATCTAACCATTTTTCAAAATCGATATCAGACATTGTCTCGTCAAAAATACTAGGATCATCACTATGATCCCCATCTCCCATAAGGAATACTTTCTCTACATCCTCTTTCAGTAGGATGGAAGATTCTATCAGATCTATGAGGTGGAGATGGAATATTAACTACTGACTCATCATAAACAGATTTTTGAGGATCTATAGCTTGTTGTTTTTTAAAGACTTTCTCATCGAGCTCAATTAGCCTTCCACTGTCACCATCCTGGATAAATTATTTTTCTAGAAATATGGCATTGTGACTTACAATCATATTGTGATCATGTGGAAAGTAAAAATAGTACTCAATGGATTCTTTGAGATATCTTATAAATCAAGCTACAATAGATCTATCCTCTAATTTATTAGCTTTCTATTTTTTAACACAGGCTAGACATCTCCAAATCTTAAGATAACTCAGATTCGGCTTCTTACCATGTCATATATTATATAGTGTAGTAGGAACAAATTTAGAAGAAACCCTACTTAAAATATGCATCACAATAAATAAGGTATATCTCCAAAGATATATGGATAAATATGTGAAGCTCATCATGGATCGCACCATATCCAATAGGATCCTATTTCTCCTTTCGGATATCCTGTTGAGTTGAGATATGTCGGGAGAAATCTATTGAGAGACAATACCATTCTCCTTAAGATATCTCAAAAATTTAGCACTCAGATATTCCTCTCCTCAATCAGATCATAGAACTTTGATGGGTTTACCTATTTGCTTCTCCATCTCTTGCTTGAATTTTCTGAATCTTTCAAAGGCTTCAGACTTGTGTTTCATAAGAAACACATATCCGTACTATGACAGATCATCATTAAAGATAATAAAATAGTTATAACCATCTCTGGCCTACACATTAAATGGGCCACACATATCAGTGTATACCAGGGCTAGTAACTCAGTGGTCCTTTTTTCTTATCCCATAAAGGGTAATCTCGTCATTTTTTCTCGAAGAATGATTCACGGGTCGGAATCGATTCAGATTTAACTAAGTCAAGGATCCTATTCTTTTTCAATCTGTTTATCCTATCCTCTCCAATATGGCCAAGCCTATGATGCCACAAGTACTTATGGTTAAACTCATCTCTAGATCTCTTTTAGCCTACGGTATTCACTACTTGCTCATTTAAGTTCACATGAGCATCAACATGTAAGTAATAAAGACTGTCAATCAAAAGATCAGATGCAACCAATTTATTTCATAAATAAATGAAATAAAAGTTTTTATTAAATTAAAAAATATATCCACCCTGTGCTAGTACAGAGATTGAAATCAAATTTCGGTTAGCTACAGAAATAAAATAATAATCTTTTAAACCTAATTTAAAGTCTAATAGTAATCAAAGATGATAGATTCTAATAGCTTCTATAGTAATTTTTGCTCCATTACCAATTTGAAGGATCATATCACCTTGCCTCAACTTTTTACTTCCTATTAGACCCTGCACTGAAGTACATATATGAGCATTAGAACCAGAGTCCAATATCCAACTAGAAGTAGAAGAAATCATTAGGTTAGATTCTATTATGAGTATGCCTTTCCAAGGTGTTTCACTCTTTTTCTTTAGGATCTCCAGGATAGAGTGCCTTGAATCTTTCAAGGTACCCTCAGTAGTGACCAGTATATTGATCAATTCGGATAAGTTGCAATCCAATTTATTCATATGCTAGTTTACGATAAACTATCCAAATGAACTGGTTAGGGATTGGAGGATCAAATCTGCTTTTAACTCCATCTGCATATTTAGCCTGAGCTTCTCAAGGTCCTTGATCATTGTCATACAATGATCGTGGACTGACTGCCCCTCGCGCATTTTCATATTGAACAACCACTTAGATAATTCAAAGTGCACAATCTGGCTTTGCTCACCGTACAACTCTTATAGGTGAATGATTATGGCACGGGCAGTGGACATATGCTCATGTTGACTCTGCAACTCATTTGATATGGAAGCTAGAACATATCACTTCACCCTAAGGTCATCATCTGTCCACTTATCCAGAGCAACTCTTTGCTTTGCTATAGGATGAACTGGTAAGGCTGGGCATCCTGATCAAGTACATATCCAATCTTTTAGGATATCAGACTAGCCTGAGATTTTTGAGTCAATTCTTATAATTTGTACCAATCAGTCAGTTGGTTTCAAGAATGTGGGCTAGTGGGTTAGAGGCTGACATTATTTATCTATGAGAATAGAGATTCTAATTAGATATTTGTACTTAAAATTTATATTTATACTAAAAATTTTTAGATGCAAATAGACTCTCACTATTTTTTTGAATTTCGATACCCCCGAATGAAAAATAAAAATCTGACATGACCAATGCAAGATTTTTAGTGGGTGCTATGGTCCCATCGATACCGTGCACCTCACCTAACAGTTATTAATGACACGTACATCGATGCATAGGTAACTCTTTATCCAGATCCTTCTCTAAGCATATTACAATGACTTGATTTTTAGGTCATGAGAGTTCAGATAACACATATTGCCCACTCCTTAGTTAAGCTTAACCCACTATTCACAAGTAAGTGTGAAGCCATCATTGAGTCCCTCAGATAACACATATTGGGCCCAACCCCATCTTTCACCCTAGAGCAACTCTTTGCTAGTAGAGTGGTTGTGCATTTCTGATGCAACTGAACTACTGTAACCAACCGAGAATAATCAATGCCAATAGCATGCCTGTACTTCTACAACGGTGGAAGATCATAAGGCTTAATATTAATTAGAAAGATTTAGGTTAGGTCTCATGGAATCAGTCATCATATGATCGATCTAATTGGCATGGAAAAAACTAAAACTCCTTCGCTACTAATAAACCCAATCATCAATTTGCTAGATAAGTGAGATCGATAGGAGGGTACGCCATTAACTCATCGTAGACAAAATTATCTAGGTGAGTAGTCTCCAAATTAAAAACAATCGATCGAGACTTGTTTTACATACCAAGTGGCTTATTGGTTTCAATTAATCAGCTTAGGTGAATCAAATTCAAGCTATAAAACTAAATTAAGTCCTTAGGTTGACATGATTCTATATATGAGGTTCAATCAACTCAATCTACAATACACGTAGAATCATAAGCTCAATTGATCTAATCCAAATCAACACTTGACTTGATTTGCTCAATAGTTATATCAATTTCAACCCAATATGATCTAATTGTAACTTAAGATGTAATTCATTGACCTAATGCAAAACTACCCATACCCAACAATTCATGCACACATTAATTTCAGATCATTAAAATAAATTTTAGATCTAAATTAATTGCATAAAAGTAAGTTTTTGATTTTCAAAATATTTTCAGAACATGCATGCAATTATATGTTATATATATAAAAAATTTTAGAATTTTAAGAAATCAATTTCAGATCTAAATATTCCATCATATATTGCATATACAAAAAAATCAGATCATAGAAATTTAATTTCTAGCCTATGCATGCTTTCATATTTCGCATATATGAATAAAAATTAGATCTAAAATATTTTTTAGATTTGAATATAAACTTATACATCTCATGTATAATCTAAAATTAAAATTTTAAAAATAATTTTTTAAATTTTTATGCTACTTTCATGCATATGAACATATAGCTCTGATACTACTGTTGGATTTCTATAGGTGCTAGTGCATGTGAATTTTAAATTTTTTTTAAATCTAAAATATAGCAAAAAATTAGATTAAAATATTTTTAATCTAAGCATATATTCATCATATGAAAGTATCTATGGATTTAGTTCATATACCAAAATTAATATATATTGATTTTAGAAAGAATAAACGAAAGTCTGAAATCAATTCACATACCTGAATTGCTTTCCTTTTTACTTCAAACCTGTAACTGGGGTTGAATCTGATTCAATCCCTGGATCTAGGCCTGAATGGGTTCTAAATCAGCAGCACAAGTATCATGTCTCTAGGATATCAACAAGACTGATCTTAATTATTTTATCTTGGATCCTGCTTGCCTGAATCAAAGCCTAAATAGGCTTAAACCAAATCTGGATCAAAATATAACCCCTTTGATGACCCTTTTAATCTTTCTTTCTTAATTTTTGAAGAAACCAAGAAATTTTTTTGATCTTTCACTAATCAGGAAGAACAACAATCAAAAATTGATTGTAACTAACTCTCAACAACTTGAGAGCAAAGAAAACAAGAATCAAACAAGTGGTGCCAATAATTGACCCACTTCTTTGGATGCTGCCCACCCTCTCTATGGCTCCAAAAGAGGATGCCTAGAGAGAGATGAGGCATGGACTAGAGAGAGAAAGAGGAGGGAGGCATGGCACAGTGAAAGGTGGTGGCAAGGTAGGAGGAGGAAAGATTGATTTACAACTAAAGGGCTAGGATCTTTTATATAAACAACTTAAGGATGTCTTAATCAAATTGAGATCCCTCATTCTAATCATATTAGAATTTTTAGTCATAATATAGTTGGACCAAATAAATAGGGCACCACCCATTACACACCCAAAACCACGTCCTACTTTAGACGTCCCATCATATGAGACCTTATTGAATGCATAAATCAGCCCATATGGTTTCGTAAATTCTCTTCAAGGGTTATTAATCAAGAATTTTTTTTTTGATTTAATTCAAGTCATAAATTAATTATCCAATAATTGGATCTCATTGAATCAAATTCAATTAGGTTCAAATTAAATACAAAAATTGATAAAAACTCATCATATAAGTAAACCAACTATAAAAGAAGTTGAGTTCATCCAAGTGCTAGCAAGATTAACATGAACCCAATTAGATTTCTCTAAATCTATATAAATTAGTGCTACATAAGCTCAATTATAATCAATTCAAGTTTTCTCCCTTTATGTGAAATCTCATAAATTTAATTCTGTCTAGTAGTGAAAAATACCATGATCTTTATCATAGGTATCACTGAAATCTCTTTCAGTGAGTTGGAACAGTTTCACTCTAACTCAACAAGGATCATTGATTCAAAATGATCCTATTGAGCTCTCATAATTCATCAATAATATTTAACAATATGTTGTGGTAACCTAACAAAATCAAAATAGAACCTCTAGGTATAGTTAATATATGATACAATTCTTCTATCGTGAGTCCCGATTAGATGACAGGTCATAGATTAATCGTCAAACCTCATCATTAGTCATGTGATAGATATGATCAGCTCAAGTCCAATAGTGATTTCAAATGAAAATTTTTTTTCATTAATCACACTACTATAGCCATAGACTTGTGGACTCAGCTTCTCAAATCTTATAGAATTACTCCTCTCTATCAAGATCAATAGATCCCATATAGATGCATATGTTGCTCACACAGCTCAACCAACTGAAGCCAACATCCACTATAAAAGTTTATAATCGAGTTAATGTTTATATGTAGTCAAACTATATTAGTCTTATTGTAAGCAATTATGACATCGCAGGTCAAAAGATCAGTTACACAAGTACAGCATCGAGATAATCACTGACAATCGAATAAAAATCCATATGATTTCTCATATGGTCACGCTCAGTACTAGTTGTTCTCTAACAACTACCCGTACTTTTCGCTCAGTGTCTTTACACCATAGATTAGAGACTTATCTATCCCAAAAGAAGCGAACCATGCACTGATCTATTTAAAAAAATAATCATCCCCATGATTGTCCTATAATCGGGAGTAATTTAGGAATTGATCATACATATTTTTAATTCTTAATTTTTGAGAATATGTATCGTAATATCAATTTCAAGGATAATTCAATGATACATAACACTTGAATGAAAAAAAAACTTACTCTTTATTGATTAAATCATCAGTTTAAGTATAAATTTATATCATAGAATAAAAATATGTCAGCCAATAATTAGCTTCTAGAACATATATCTAACAGCTAGTGATGGAATCCTGAAGGTTATTCGGGGTGATAGGATGATATTAAAAGGAAAGAAGAGGATGAGAGGATATTACTACCTGACAGGGAGATCAATATGACGTTGAGCTTCAGGAGCAAGGGAGAGTTCAGTACGAGGTGGAACTCCAGGTAGAAGTGGATCAGGCACGAGATGCGAGACTCGAGAGAATGAGAGGTGATATCGCAGAGTAAAGTTTCTATTACCGTAGGAGGCTATCTTGAGCAGATCTTAGATCAAGAGGAGCACAGCATATGATGAAGATGGGATCGAGTGGCCTGGCTCGACTCCCACGTATATCTATCCATGAGACAGCATGTGTATCCTAGGGTGTGGGGGCGAGACGGATCACAGCTCTTAGAGATAGATGGAGGCCAAACATCGAGTCAAGATGAAGATTGTTGAAAAAAATTTCTTAAAATTTGATCCATAATAAGCCTAGAATGAGGTCCAAGATGACGAATAGAATCCAACGAGCTTAAGAACAGTCCAAACAGAATCCAAATGAAGAAAATACATATGAGAGAAGGACGAGAGTAGCTGATACAGCCCATGGGCAGTCGAAGGGGCCCACAGGCTAGCGCAGGCTGGTGGCAGCATGGGCCAGGCCTGGCAGCGTGCTGATGTTGGGCCAGCAGTGCACTGGGCTAGCCCCAGATGCATGCGAGCATGCGCGGGGGCCGTGCGGGTGCCCAGGCCCACCTAATATCATGGTTCATCGTGGATCATGCTAGATATCATGGCTCATAGGGTCGCATGTGGATCAGAGTGCGATCCACATGTGTGCTTGATTCAGAGGATGATCGGATGGTTCAGATCAAAGGTGATGGTGATTCAGTTTGATTGTGTGATCCGATGGCTCTGGAGCAAGCCGATCATGATCGGACAGCTGCAATTCGAGTCGATCATGATCGAACAGTCAGAATTGATTCTAGAATTTAATTTGGACTCAGTCTCCTAGTGAAATACTGTTTTGGAGTTTTTGGAGGCTATAAAACTTCGATTGATAATCTGTTTATTATGTTGGATAGCTGGTAACATTTTGATCATGTAAAGAGACTTTTTGAGAGATTTCAGATAGCTTTTATAAAGGCTTTGAGACTTTTTATTGAGAGATCTTTATACAAGGGTTGAGTGATAAGTTTCTTTTTTATTTATTTGACTTTCTTTCTCTCATGGTAAAATTTGCATATCCCGTGGAGGTGGGCTTGAGGCCAATCCATATTATCTTGATTTATTTGTGATATTTTTTTCTCTCTTTCTTTTTTCTTCCTCCCCAACACTTTTCTCTAGTATCAATCTGTTGGTGTGAAAATCCGTACGACATCGAAAAGCTGGAGTGGACGGCGAGATGGGCCTCCCAGAGGTATGACCTGCACAAAAATTCTGATCAGAGGTTATTCCGGCAAGGATCCTCCGATGCTCAAGTTAGAACTCTCGTTCAATAGATAAAGGTGCATAAGAGGCAGAATAATGACATACCTTTTTTAGAGTCTCTTTCGAACTTCCTTTATGGGCAGAGGGCTGGAGCTTCAGTTGGTAGGTTAGTTAGCACAATCTCGCTTGATCAGGATGTGACTTCTATAATTAAGGTGGCGAGATTATCACTTAAGATTTTTGGGGTATAGCGGTTGTAGTTATCTTATCAGTTTTATGACAGTTGTCATCCGCAGGCATTAAATTTTGAATTGGGTCGCCAACTAGGTGTCGTCGAGATGGGGATTGGTCAGCGATGACTAAGAGTCGGTCATCTTGTGTTGTCATTAGATGGAGAAGTTTAGAGCTGGAATCTATTCAATAGCACAAAGTCAGTCAGTCGGATATGATCAGTTGATGACCGTCCTTTGATCAGATTGATCTAGCCATTCAGACGTGCCATTGACTCGTTAGCCCGGCCTGCAAGAGTAGGCTAATGAGGAAATATCGATGATTATGCACATGGGTTGCTAAGCTATAATCGATAGGGCTTTGTTTGCTCAAGGCAAGGAGTGTTGACTGGGTGGATGTTAAAAATTAGTCAGTGAAAGTGGTAGCCAACCATGAGTCAGCAAAGGCTTCAGTAGGTAGGCTCACCATCTTTAGATATCTTGGGCCTTGGGCTTTTTCATATTATTAGTGTTGGAATTTGAGGTTCGGGGCATGCATGTGTATTTTAAAATTTTATTTTCTAAACACCGTAGTGGAATACAAGAATAAAATACTTTTAATCTAAATTATGCATGCATAAAAATATAAAATCATAAGGATCTAGTTCAAGTGCTGAAATTGATATATAAATTTATATACCTGTTTCATAATTTTTTTCTTCGAATCTGAATCTGGAAGAAAAAAATTATTTTTCTAACTGCACAAGTGTCCAACTTCTATAGATATCTACTTGAAATTAGTCTGGAATAGTCCTCTAAAAATTAAATTTTCTTCTCTAAGAAAATTCAATTTGCTGAATCCGAACGAAGTCTGGATCGTGATCAACACTTGATCTCTTTCCTTGATCTTCTTCTTCTCTTCTTTAGCCTTTCTCCCTTGCTATATGCTATTGCTACAATCTTAAAACCAGCAAGGAAGAGGATGCCCAACATCTTGGGTGTGGGAGACTTGGGACGTCCTAAAGGTTGGGGCGTATGGGATGCCCAAGGGGAGAAGAGAAAGGGAGAAGAAGAGAGGGTGTGGGGAGACCTTCTAGGCATAAGGAGTCACTGGTTTGGATGCTTTAGGGATCCTAGGGGAGGTCTCTTTAAATAGGCATAAGGCTTGAATCATATTCAATCTCATAATGCAAGTCCTATTTGCATTAGATTTCCTAATAAAAGTTATTTAACTTACATTAGGAATCCTATTAGGTCCCAACTCTTGGAGCCTTGCACCCAATTAAACACATCCTCTTTTGCACCCAAGGGATGCCCCATATTAGATTGATAAGCCCTCTAATCATAGGACACGCCTAACTTGATCAAATCAAGGTGCATCCCATAATAACTATCAAGAAAAATTAATTAGAAACTTGCATCCTAATTTAATTGATCCATAACCATAGACACCTAACAATTGAAGTTTCATGAATCTAATTAATATAGATTATTAGCAAGTAATTAAGTTTGAATTATCTTATCAAATAAAAAATTTCAACAAAAAGATGAATTGGGTCTAACCATGTGCTAGCAAGGTTATCTTGAACCCAATCAGATTTTTCTAAACCCAATTGACACTTCATAAGTTTAATTACTAATTTTAGATCTAATTCTTTTGTTGTGTGACCCCATAAGTTCAATTCTATCTGGTAGTGAGATATACAATGATCTCTATCAAAGTATCATTGAAACTCTTTTCAATGGTCGGAATAATTTCACTCTAACTCATCAAGGATTGTTGATCCAAAACAATCCTAGTGAGTTCTCACAATTCATCAGTGACACCTAGCAATATATAGTGGCAACCCAGTAGAATTGAAATGAAGCTCTAGGTGTAGTTAACATGTGATTCAGTCTCTCTATCGTGAGTCCCGACTAGATGGCAGATCATGGATAAATCGTCAAACCTCAACATCAGTCATATGATAGATTCGATTAGCTCAAGTCCAGTTGTGATTTTTATAAAATTTTTTTTTCATCAATCATACTATTGTGGCCACAGATTTTCAGACTTAGCTTCTCAAATCTCATAGGACTACTCCTTTCTACCAAAGTTGATATATCCTATCTTAATGCACACCCTACCTCTATAGTGGACTAACTGTCGTCAATATCACTACAAGGGCTCATTGAGATCTATGTTTATGTATCAGTCAAACTTCAGTAGCCTCACTACGGATAGTAGTACAATCTTAGATCAAAAGATCATTCACACAACTACAGTATCGAGATGATCACTGACGATCGAGTAAAAATTCAAGTGATCTCTCATATGGTCACGCTCAGTACTAGTTGTTCTCTAACAACTACCCACACTCATCGTTTAGTATCCCTACACTGTAGATCACAGACTCATCTATTTTGAAGGAAGTGATCTATGTGTTAGTTTATTCGGATGGATCACTATCCTCATGATAATCCTATGATCGAAAGTATTTAGGAATTAAATACATGTCTCTAATTCTCAACATCTTGAGAATATGTATCGAAACTAATTTCATAGATGATTCAAGGACACATTACACTTGAATAAAAAAAAAATTTATTCTTTTATTGATCAAATCAATATATTAAGTACAAAATTATGTCCTAGAGTTATTACAATATGTCAGCCATATTGATTTCTAGGACATACATCTAACAATTGCCCATGTGAAATTTTTCTAAACAAGCATGTACTAACGATCAGCCCTACTGGATATGCCTAGAAGGGAGCTAGCTCTGATTTACACAGACACAATTAACTACATAATTAGACAAAAAAGCTAATCTTGAAAACAAACATGCTATGTATCAGTATATGCCAGCGATCAGTTCTAATTGGCTAGATCCAAAAGTACTAATACTACCAGCAGCCAATCCCAATTAGCTAGACTCAAAAGAAATCAATTTTTAATGTATGATCGATGATCAGTCCTGTTGACTAGATCCAGATCATAGTTTAAGTCAAGAGTTTTTCTCACTAGTTTTCATAACATAACCATATTGATTTTCATAATAATCTTCAATTTGAAGTACCATATCTCATTTTCAAAAAGTGACAAAATAGTTTTTATTCAAAAATTATAGCAAAGGTGAATATGCATAATTTCCTTTCCAATCATACGATATTTAAATAGAAAAAGAAATTTATTTTAAATTTATAGTTTGCAATAACCATGTCAAACACAGCTTATGCTTGATCCATAGTTTTGAATACCATTTTTATGAGAGCATGCATAATATAATTATTTTCTAAATTTTTAGATATTTTAATATATATATCTTTTATAATAATTCCAATTTCAAATATAGATGATATGCACTTAAGAAAAATCCTAGAAAATAAAAGAATTACTATCGATTGAATTCAAAAGTCATGATCTTCGACTTGTGGCCCGATCCCTAAATCCGATGCTCCCTTGGCATTAAAGACTTTGGCACAAGCAATTTATAGTCTTATTAGCTTTCAATTTGAGGAGAAATTAAGGTGAAGAAAGATACTCTCAATCTAGCCTTAGTTTAAGCCTTATCATGGGCTGGATCCAAGTGGCCAAATCGAATGTCGAGGAGATTGTTTAGATCTAAATGAATTGGGATTTTGATCAGATTTTTCTTTTCTTTTTTCTTGTCTCTTTCTATCTCTCCCCTCTCTCATGCCACAATAGGGGTTCTCCCTATGACATAGAGGAACCAAGAGGAGAGGGTGGTTTGACATAGGTGTAGTCAAGGTGACTGGGGTAGTGGTGGCATGGCCAGAGTGGTCGGGTGGTGGTGGCACTGCGAAGGCAGCTATGGCTTGAGGTGGTGGTTCGACCGTGCATATGAAAGCCAAGTGAGGAGAAAAGGGGCATTGCCCTTGCTGCCTTGGTGGCAACATCCATAGCCAAAAGGGAAATAGGGAGAGGAGGGAGACTTATGGGAGGTGGTGGTGGGTCGCAATCGACAGTGCGGATTTTTTATGACAAAAAGGCCTAATACTCTCAGAAAGAGAAAATAGGGGAAAGTAGAGAAATGAGGTTTTTAGGGTGATGATGCTCGGTTACGGTAATGCAGCAGCCATCGGAGGTGAGAAGAGGGAGGGAGAGGTGGTAGGGGGTTTAGTGGTAGCTTGACCGTAGGGGAGGAGGGGTTTTTAAAAAAAAATTGGAGAAGATCATCTTGATTAAATGACGGATAAGACTATTGTTTGCTGATTGTCGTTGCCCCAATGGCCGACTGTTGTTCCACACCAACTCATGATGCCTATTTCGATTGTTCCTGTAGCTTATCCCCTTCTATTGTAAGGGATGGAGGGGGGATCATATTTCTCCTATTCTAATTCAATATTTTTTTTTAATTTTAAGCTAAAGTCGTCAAGCTATATGTCACTACTACTAGTGGTGCTTCTTAGACTCCATTTTTGTGCATTTATTGAATTTGCCATACAAGATTAAAGACTACATAGTGAGCATTTTGATGGTTCTATCTCGATATAAGACTCACATCATTTAGTGCCACTTTTATTGGCTCATGATCTCCCAATTTCTTTTAAGATCTATATATCGTTTTAGTTTCTTCTCTTAGATAGTTAATCTCAAGAGTGGTAAATAAACATAGGTAGACAAGAAAATTTAGAAATTCTATATGGTTGTCAAAAAGACTTCAAGTAAGAGATACAAGGACAAGCTACATAAATAGAGTTTCTCTTGACCGTTGACCTGAGTTTTTATATAAAAAACTTAATGAATTATAAGTGTTATATATTATGGCTTATATCTTAAATAAAATATATAATTTATACTATAGTACATCATATAAGTGAGAAGTGGTAACTTACGAGTATGTTATATATTGTATAAATTAAAATATTTTGTACCATATTCTAAAAATGATGAGAAAAATATTGGATATTTCCATCAGTCAACTTTTAAAAAAATTAATCCTAATTATTATAAATAAAATAAAATTTAACCATAATTAAGTTTCACTAATATTTTTTTATACCTGCATTTCAATTTTCAAAATCAAAATTTGATTCCGTGACCTCATGTTATACAACCTTCGTCGGTTTGGAGTCAACCTTGGGAAAAATAATTACACAGTCTCTCTCTTCCCCGGATCGTATTCCACCTATAAAGGCGAAAAAAAAAAAAAATGCAACAAACAATACGGTCCTCGACATTCTCTCTCCCCCATCGTATTCCACACAACGCGGAACAGATAAAACTCGCTCTCTGCCCTCCCAACCGATTGCCTTCTTTTAAAAGGATTTATCCGACGCCCTGGCAGCCCTCATCCCTCTCTCTCACGCTCTCGCTCTCTCTGTCCCCTCCCTCTTCCTACTCCTCCCCATCTTTTGTTTAGGGTAATTTTTCGTTTTCACAAGTTGTAATTGTCCATGTATTTTGATCCATCTTCATTATTAGCTGTATTTAACTTTAAGAGTTACTGCTCAGGAATCATTAGGCACTCACTGTTGGGTCTTCATGGCTGGAGACGGCACTGCAAGACAACAAGCCAAACATTCTTCTGAATTCGGTGGTACGAAAAACTTGTTCGTTGAGTTATAATTTCTATTTCTTAATTTTTGCATACTAAAATGTCCAACTAAGTACCATAAAAAGTCGATATCGATTACCGGAGCTAAATGATGGTCTGAAGACCAAATAGAATCCTTGATCAATCAACTCAAAAGCTATGGTTATTTTTCTCTTGCTCTTCTATGTGCAGCAGTCATTCATCTCTCAGATTTCATTTCTTCGTTTGAACAGATTCTCATCTCATTCAAGGTGGTTAGCTCCAAAAATACTAGAATCTTTGGTTATGTTTATCTTGGTCAGCATGCAATTTGGAACCAAAATGCATTTCTGTTTGTGCCTCACTACACTGTCTTGGCTATTGCTGCTACTTTGTCATCTATGTTTTTGATCTTTTGTTCGAACATCCTCCAGTGCTTTATGCCACGTAATCCGTTGTGTTCCATCACCAAGGAAATTGCAACTTCTAAAGCTTAAACTATCAAATATCACAATAGATATCCACCATGGCATTCATTCGACTATTGCAAGTGATACCTTTTGGTTTCTGAGATATTTTGCGCTGTTAATTAATGTAAACCACGTAAAATATATATTTTGTTCTTCAATTTTCCAAACCTAATGAACTGGGACTTCTCTCAGTGCTTGTATATACACCTTTGCCTAGCAATGAGAGATTTTGTGTTGGAATCTTGGGTGGTGCACACCAATTAGTTAAAAGTCCAATGACCAAGTGATAGAATTATTAATCAATGATCAAGTATTCATTATGTCATTTAAGCATGCTGATTTTTTAATGATGTCACATTAGTTATATTTTCTCCTTAATGCTATTGAAGAAAGTTTATAAGCATTGAGATTAATTTGAAGTAACCAATGTATTAAGATCTTTCTGTCAAACATTTCCACATTTTACTTAATTATGAAAGCGATGGCGCAGATTTAAAATCTGATCAAATTTAAGAAAAATATAATCTAGGTTGTCAACCATTGATTTTGGCATCTATCGAGTCGTACAATACTTTGCCAATGAAAGATAAATGAAAATGTAGTGCATGCACCCGAATGCATAAAACCTGAAAAAGGTGGTACATGATTCTTCTTCATTTTTATATATAAAAACAAGTGGTATATTAGTTGGCCGTATTAATCAGATGAAATCTTTCTAAAGAAGTCTAATTTGTCCGAAGCATGAAAATAGTTGAACCATGTAGGAGTAATAGTTAAAGGGAAATCAGACAAAATATTTATTTATTTATTTATTTTGATGTAAAAGGAGGGAAAAATCTATTCGATTTTATTATTAAAAAAAAAACCGAAAAATAAAGAAAATGAAAAAGAACCTCCAGCAAAAAAAAAAAAAAAAAATCCATTAATACCAAAATTTAATTTTCAAATTTGAATTTTAAAAAGAGAGAATCCCTGTTCTGCCGCCTATGGAATGAAATAAAATTCACCATCGGAAAAGGTCGTCAAATCCACTTGTCCCAGAAAAAATAGAAGACCGGCGGCTTTTCAACAAATCGATGGCACCTTCATCCAATGTTGCCATAAACGGTCATGTCGCATCAAGAGAGGGGTAGAGGGGCACGGCCTCTGTCCAGCCACGAAGAGAGAAAGAGCTGGACCACTGCTAAAAAGAATCCGGTGTAGATAGAAAAAGAGAGAGATACTCCACCTTCTGCCGTCTGCCACGTGCTAAAGGGAGAGATCAGCCAAAATATTGCATATTAATTTCACAAAAAAGAAAAGTTAGTTCTGATGTGCTATCCATTTTTGAGGTTCAAAAGATGGATAAATGTCTCAAGACTTAATAGCTATTTGAATATATTTGAAAATTTTATTTGATCTCCAAAACAATACTACCCTTTCACTTAATTGTGGATGTTTAGTTTCAAACAATGATATTTGAATTTTGTGTCTATGTAAATCTGTGTGCTTACACACACTATGCTTGATTATTTATGTTTTCCTCTCTATCAAATATTCTTCTTTCAATTTTTTTAATATTGAATAATTTAATAAAGCCTTTTATACAAACACATAGTTTATACTTCTATGTCACACGAGATGCATCGCCTAGTGGCAAAGACAAATGTCATTTTCTAGAATCCAATTTGATGAGGGCATTTTCTCTAATGGTGTGAAAGAATATAGTTTTTTTTTAAATGTTTACATGCTCTCATTTCTTCGTGTTCATTTTTAATGTTTAATTTTATGTCTTAAAAATTTTGGATGCTCATTTGAAGCTTGTTTTAGTAGAATATAAAATATATAATTGTGCTAGTCTGTCAGGCTAGCCTAGAACCAAACGAGTGCAAAGTCCAAATCTCAGACTTGAGCCTGATCAAGCCTAGACCTAGCCTATGGGATCAAGGCCGAGCTTGAACCGATTAAGAAATGAGCCGTGGAAGGGCAATTGGCTGGGACTCATATAGGCATGACCCTGATCTGAGGATATAAAACTTGAGCCCGACTTCACCTTTTCCAAACCTTCATATATGCATGTATGTATGCATGCATAGATGTATGCATGGATGTATGTATGCATGCATGTACATACATGCATACATACACACACACACAGAGATATATATATATATATATATATATGGATGTATGAATGTATGAATGCATGTATGCATGCATATGCACATACATGCACATGTATGCAGGCACGTATGTATGGATGTATCTATATATGTATGCACGCATGATGCATGCATATTGATACTCGATCTAATTTTAATTAATCCACGTATTTTATCTCTTTTATTTTTTAATTCTTTATATTCTTTTCATTTGGTTTAAATTTTAAAGTATCTAATGGTAGGGATATCGATAAGAGGTGGATAGGAAGTTTTTTTTTCAAAAAAAAAAGAAAAAATCCAGCAAATTGGGATGCTCAGAAGAAACCGTGTCGATGAGAAATAGCGTAACAAATACAAGTGCCTATGGACTAAATTTCTAGCCATATTTTTCTTGTAGATATTTGTAAAGAGAGGAACTAAGGCTATTTTAATAGAAAAAATTTGACAGAAAAAATCTAAAATGACATATTCCTCTCTCATCCGTTGATTAAATAAAGAGCATTTTCAAATACCAAAGAGAGCCCAGTTGGTTGGGAACAATCAAGGGTACTGTATGCATTTAATTACAAGGTATCAACGGAAATGTTTACTCATCAAAGCCATATGGGAATTGCGTATGATTTAAATAACTGAAATGATTACTCATTAAATCACAAATATCCACATGACTTGCATGATTAGCCCATGCTGGACTATGGAGATTGTATTAATCTCTTCACTAAGTCTAAGCTGAACTAGCTCAAATTAGATTTGACCCAGTCAACTTATCTCTAATGAAATCAATTATCAAATTGAACCAAACTCGCCTAATACAATGAAAGAAAGAGTTTGTACAAGAGACTTAAACAGTATTAAACCCTCACATTGAATATGATCACATAAATTAAGGCTGCATTTGGGAGCATAATAAGATAAACTGGAGCAAGTAAGTTAACCTACTCGTGCGGTTTTCATCAGAAAAATGAAGGAAAAAACTTCTACACTTCTAAAATCTAGAATATATAGGTTACTCCTTCCTATATGGGAGAGTGTTTTGTTCCCGGACTAAGTGAGGTAAATGGGCTCCAAAGGCAAAAAATTGTGTACCACCTTTATTTCTTGTTCTTCTACAAAGTGTTTTATCCCAGTCTTCAGTAAGTTTTTGGCTAAAAAAGTGGACTAAATGGAGTGAAAGATCTTTTATTCCACTTCCCAATGCAGGCTAATTGTTTTTTGCGGAACCTACACCTTGAATTAGAACATGTCCAGCAATGAACATAAACATGACAGGACAAAATTTTTTCTTGTTTATTTCTAAGACTAGGAGATGATAATCCCCTCCCACCTTTTCAATCCTAGTCTGTCCTCATCTTGGGGGCTATCTTCATCCAAAGTCAAGCATCTTACCTCTCGCCCAAGAGGTAAGAGGGGATTTTGTGCCAGCAAGTGCACGGTGGTGACTTGATTAATATTGTTACCTTTGTTGGGCTCGACATATATAATTGGATTAAAACTGGAACCTCATTATAGCAAGCATGAATGAAGGACTCTCATACATGTCCCTTGTGATATAAAACTACCATAATATCCTTCATGCCTCCTCACTCGACAATATTAACATAGCCTATATCTAAATTGGAGCTAAGTATAAAGTGAGTCTATTTTTTCCATTTATCAAATAAGATTGTTCGAGTGTGAAATCTCATCATAAATGTTTACTAAGTTCTTAATTGGTTCATTAAGTGGTCAAATTTGATTTCTCTTCTTAGATACCATTGAAATAACTACAACTATGAACCTGCATATGAAATGAATTATATCAACTTAAAATGCAAATAAATATCCAAACTGAATAGTAGGCCTTGTTTTATAGAAAATGATTTTCTAAATTTAATTTCAAAAGATTAGAAAATCTAGACAGATACCTATTTTAGGAACAATTATTTTATCGAACAAAAAATAATAGGGTAGTATAAAATCATGATGGCTAATGCAACAATTAAGTCATTCATTTGCTTTTCAAGTAGATAGTTTTATAACTATACTCCTATTGGCAATGGTTGAAAAAAGAACGAAAAAAAGCTAGAGATTTTTTTTTTTTTTGGCAATATTACTCTTATTGATTTGGAATGCACCGCCCTGTATGAAATCAGCCACTGAAAGCTTGGTTAGCAGTTAGCAAGCGACAAACTTCTCATAAACGCTTTTACTTCCTAATTTCCCGCACCTTCTCTCCTCATTCTTCCATCTCTCTCTCTCTCTCTCTCTCTCTAAGTAATATGATATGATTCTTAAAAGTCTGATAAATGGCAGGAGGTGAGATCATGAGCCAAAATGGAAACAAGGAATATCCAGGAAAGATGACTTTCTTCGTCTTCCTTGCCTGTCTTTTAGCCTCCTCTGGAGGCCTCATCTTTGGTTATGACATCGGTGTTTCTGGTAAATTTGGAGACCCAAAACTCTGGCATTTTATTTCTTTCGAGCTCCAACAAGTTTTGTATATGCTTAAAATTTTCCTTGCTTGATTTGAAAGGTGGTGTGACTTCAATGGACTCATTCTTGGAAAAGTTCTTCCCCTCAGTTTATAAGGAGGAGAAGGAGAACACAAGTACCAACCAGTACTGCAAGTTCGACAGCCAACTTCTCACTGCATTTACATCATCTCTCTATTTAGCAGCGTTAATAGCCTCCTTCTTCGCATCTACAATGACAAGAGTATTTGGAAGGAAGTGGTCAATGTTCATGAGTGGAATCGTCGTTCTTATGGGTGCAACCATTAATGGTGCAGCTGGCAATGTGTTTATGCTCATTCTTGGTCGCATTCTTGTTGGTGCTGGTGTAGGATTTGCAAACCAGGTGAGAAATGATCTCTCCTTGAATCTCCTTTCCTAGCAATTATCATGATTTATTTAAGAATGCTAAGGTGCAAAGCATCTAGTACAACCTCAGCATCTAACATTACTTGAATGGCACATTTTGTAACCTTCTAGGACATACTAATTCTACAATTCATGAAAAACTGGTTTCTTAGTTTTGAAGCTATGTTTACAGCTTGCCTGTCAAAAATTTCTCAAAATCCACATGCACTGGATCCACATTTCAAAAGAGGCATAATCATAGGTTATTATATATATATATTTCTTTTTCTTTAATCTTGAATATTTTGATAAATGAATCATGTTATCAGTAGAACTAAAATTTTCATTTTGTACGTAGTCTGTGCCAGTGTATCTTTCTGAGATGGCACCTGCTCGGCTTCGCGGCATGCTCAATATCGGTTTTCAACTCATGATTACGATTGGGGTATTCATCGCCAACTTCATCAACTATGGCACCGCTAACATTAGTGGTGGTTGGGGCTGGCGCATTAGTTTAGCACTTGTAGGTATACCGGCTACCGTCATAACTCTGGGATCACTATTTCTTCCTGACACACCCAACTCGCTCGTCGAACGTGGCCATAAGGAGAAGGCCAAAGCCATACTCTCCAAGATCCGTGGCACTAATGAAATCCAGGATGAGTATGATGATCTTGTGAAAGCTAGCGAGGAGTCCATTGCTATAAAACATCCTTGGTCCAACATAATAAAGAGGAAGTATCGACCACAACTTACTATGGCCCTCCTCATCCCCTTCTTCCAGCAGGTCACTGGAATTAATGCCCTAATGCTTTATGGCCCCGTTCTCTTTAAGACAATTGGGTTTGGTGGTAATGCCTCTCTTATGTCTGCCCTTATTATCGGCCTTGTCAAAGTCCTTTCTACATTTGTCTCCATTGCCATTGTTGACAAGCTTGGTCGAAGGATGCTTCTCTTACAAGGTGGCACACAAATGATCATATGCCAGGTATCAATCACCACAAGTTTGCCTACATTATATTTTTGTGTCAAGGTTCATAACTCCATTCATTGCGAGCATGTGTTGTCATTTTGATCAAGTATCTTAGTAGAAGTATTCAAATATAAACAAAAAATTGATAATTTGATATTCCTCTCTGAACGTAATGTTTCATATTCTAGCTTTTCAATTTTTTACACATTTTCTAAATATTTTATTGTGAATCAGATAATTGTGGGAACATTGATTTGGATTAAATTTGGCACCCATGGTGAAGCGACTCTATCGAAAACTTATGCAAGATGTGTGGTAAGTTTCATTTGTCTCTATATGGCTGGCTTTGCATGGTCATGGGGTCCACTTGGGTGGTTGATCCCTAGTGAGATCTTCCCACTGGAGATCCGGTCTGCAGGCCAGAGCATCAATGTCTCTCTCAACATGTTGGTCACCTCCATCAATGCTCAAGTATTTCTTGCTATGTTTTGCCGCATGAAATTTGGCCTCTTCTACTTCTTTAGTGGGTGGGTAATCATCATGACCATTTTTGTTGCCCTATTCCTACCTGAGACCAAGAATGTTCCAATTGAAGAGATGATCCTTGTGTGGAAGAAGCATTGGTTTTGGGGCAAGTTCATCGAAGATGAGAATGCTCGTGTTAGCAATATTTAAATAAACAACAACAAATCAGAAGCTACTCTTGTATGATCAATTCAAAAGAGACGATTCATTTTGTCAACTGCAGTTTGGCTTCAAGATTTTCATATTTTTAGTGGTTGACTAATGTTGAAAATTTTGACTTAAAAACAAGTTGCAGAAGAAACTCTGAGTTTCTAAGTGTGTGTGTGTGTGTGTGTGTTTTTCTTTTTGAGAAAATAGGGGAAAGTAGGCCTTCTCCTAGAGTATTATTAGAGTAATATGGTATTTACTAATATTGTATAGACAAATTTTATGACTATAGTATTAGGGTGAAGGATTATTTACAGTAAGGGTGGTAATTTATAATTTGATCTATCAATCCGATCTATGAATGACCCACTCTAGGTAGGCTAGGGTTTGGGTCAAAACGGATTTGAATCATAAATGGGTCGATCCATCTAAATCTGTTTATTTAATGGGTTGGGCTTAGGTTTAGATCTTTAGCATGTTAAACATATTTTGACCCATTTAATAATTGGATCAGATCACAACCCGACCCATTTAACATATTTAAAACCTATTTAATCTATTTATGATATATTAAAGTCGACCTATTTAACCCATTTAAACTGTTTAATGTATTTAACTCGTTTAACCTAACTTAACCTATTTAATAAACATATTATGTGGGTTGAATCGGGTCGGGTTATCTCTTTAATAAACAGATTATATTCAGATTTGAGTTTTCGATCTATTTAATAAACAGGTCAGATTTGGATTAATAATTTTTTTATCCGACCCACATCCAACCCGACCTGTATATGACCCAATCCACTTGATTGCCATCCCTAACTTATAGGCAAATTGTAGACCAAGTGTGAAAGAAGGTAAAGATGTCCATCAAAAAGGACATTGGGCTAGAAGACAGTGAGGTTTAGTTGATGCTCCATTGGTGTTGAACCCTATACAAAACAAGGATTGTTCAACATATGAAATTAAGGGTATTTATGTTTGGAATCTTGAAGTAGTCAATTCAAGGGGTGAGGAGGCATTTGAGAGTGATGGATAAACTTGGCAACAAAATTATGCATGTTGTATTTGTTAAAGGGGATGCCTAGTAGGTGAATAGGAATGCAATCTTTCAGGCTGTCATGGAGGTAGAATAAGCGTCGAAGGAAAGATCCTGATATTATGCTCCTTCCAGATGCACTAGAAGGTGGTGAGAAGTTGAGTCCACTGCCATGATTTACAATGAGGGTTGAAGGGAGGAACTCTAGTCATTCCAAGTCTCTCGAGCACTAGCTAGTCGGAAGATGTGGAAGATGATGTATGCTTTTAAATATTTCACAGAGGGTGCATAAGTAGGGAAAAAAAATGAGGAGATGATCCACAGCTTCATTGATACAAAGATGGCAAGTGGTAGTGAATTGAAGGCCCTGTTTGATTAGGTTATCAACTATAAGAATCCTATTGTGGCAGCACAACTAGCCAAAAATCTTTATGATCTTCCCTGATGTAGGTTGCTTCCATAGGGTATATGAGTGATCACATCCCACCATGAATAACAAAGTGCATGGTAGTAGTTTTTCACTATGAAGATGCTATTGGCACTCCATTTCCAAGCTCTTTGATCATCATCACTAGAAGGATAATGATTGATAATAATAGAGGTGAGTGTTCTGAATTTTGCATTGGCAATGTTGCTCATGGGGTTCTTGAAATTTGACAATAAGTCTGATTGGTTTAGGAAATTGGTGATGCTAATTGAAGGGTCTGACAAGAAAATGAAAATGTCCGAGAATAAGGAACTTAGATGTTCTTTGTTTCGTTAGGCCTCGTGCTAGCAGGATGTATGAATCCCATTACCAACCATAAGATTAGTGAATAGGCAAAAGATATTGGTGAGGTGGAGGTTGCCCTTTCAAAAGGGAGATGCTATGTGAAGAGTTGTAGTCGAAGGGAAAAAAGGTAGGTGTTTATGGTAGTAAAAACCCCCACCACTTTAGGAGCAAGGCCTCATTCAAAATAGGAAGGTTTGAAATCCCTAATCATTGAGACTTTTGGGATGGCAAATGGATCCTAGCTTGCTAGATGTTTTGTCTTTCCATGATGAATCTACCTACCCCATAGAAATGAATGAATGATGTTACTGATCTTCTTGGTGACCATTGTCAAGAAACGAAATACGGACATCTAGTAAACTAGAATGGCGTATAGCACATGATTGATGAGAGTGAGATGTCTAGCCAATGATGACATCTTCTATTTCTAGCTTGAGAGCTTCTTCTCAATTTTTTCTAGAGGAAAGTTCTAGCGACGAACTTTCAAAGTAGAAGAGTGTAGAGGAACACCCATATACTAGATGGGGAGGTGAGATCTTGCACAACCTATCACATTGGTAGTGCTTGGGCTTCATCCAAGGATAAACCTATACCAGTTGAGTGGGTTTTTGATAGTTAATCTTGAGAGTTGTGAGAAGTTCGAAGGAGTAGAGGATAAACTTTAAGATGCTGACTTCGAATTTTGTTGCTTCACAAGATCAAAGTATCATCAATGAATTGGAGGCATTGAACACCTCTGATTGTCATAGTTGTATCAATGCCTAAGATAAGATTTTCTGATGATGCTTGCTAGGGATCCAGGTGAGCACATCGGCAATAAGGATGAAAAGGTAGGGGGGAGAGGGGTTTGCCTCGCTTGAGGGCTCTCTTATTCTTAAAGCATTTACTCGGCTCACCATTGGTAATTAAAGAGGAACTAGAAGTGTGCGAGAGTGAAAGAATCCAATTCTTCCAACATTGACCAACACCCCTTTAGTCTAATAGTTGAGTAAAGAAAGTCCAAGATATACTATCAAAGGCCTTCTCAAAGTCTATTTTGCAGAGAATATCTCTGGGTTTCATTCATTTGCACTGTGAGATGATTTCGACCATTGTAATAAAACTCTCCACTATAGCAAAATAGGATATTAGTGACTCAAAAAATTCATCATTAATAATAGATTTTCGTTGCTAATAGTTATTAGCGATGAAAATATCATCGCTAATATTTCATCGCAAATAATACTGTCGTTGATAATTTTTTACAACGAAAATTTTACGATGAAAAAAATTTTCATTGTCAATAATCAATATTACTGATAAAAAATTTTCATCATTAAAAAAAAAATTTTTGAAAACTATTTACGATGAAAAATTTTAGTCGTAAAAAAAGATAATTTATGATGAATTATTACATCACTAATAAAAAAATAATTATTTATGATGAATAATATTCATTGCTATTAAGTTAATTAAAAATATTTATAAAAATTAAATTTAAAAAATATTAATGATATAAATTTTTATTATAAATATGATAATTTTTGACATAAACTTTTATTGCTAATAAATTATCAATTATTTACAATAAAAATATTTTCATCGCTATTAATTTAATTAAATTTTTTTATAAAAATTAAATTTAAAAAATATTAGCAACATAAATTTTTCTTTGTAAATATGTCAATTTTTGATATAAATTTTCATCACTAATAAATTATCTATTATTTATGATAAAAATATTTTCATCATTATTAATTTAATATAAATTTTTAATATTTTTAAATTTATTAAAAAATTTATTTATGATCAATTTTTAATCGCTAATATATTTTTTAGTAATTAATATTTTGTTAGAAATAATTTTAATGCTAAAACTTTACACATATTTTTTTAAAAAAATAATTTATGAATATATATATTTAATTTATATTTATAATATTTTTTATAAATTAAAAATAAAAAATTTACATAATAAATCTATAAATAAATTTTATCATTTTATTATATAAAATTAAAATTATAAAAGATCTAAAATAAAAATAAAAAGCTACATAAATTGGTCGTCAAGTGTTGGCATCTACAGAAGAAGAACGGATTGGGGAAGGAGAGCACTCGGAAGAGCTCGGATTGGTCTGCTGCTGCTTCATCAGCTGCATTATCTGCTCCATCTGTGCTATTCACTCTATCATCTGGATCTGAAATCGTTGGCACTCATCGACGAATGCAATCAACTCATCAACTCACTGCTCAGTCTGTCTCTGCACCTCCGTCAGTCCAGCATCGCAGGCAGCATAGATGTCAGCCCTAGATGAGCGTGAGGATGAGGAAGCACTGATCTCATGTCCTAGACCCCTAACATAACAGGATCTCATACTAAGCACCTGATCACAGATCTCATCATTTATGGATAAGATCGAGCCCTCAGCAGTAGGCTGAGATCTGATGCCGATCATACGATCCTGAAAATTAAAATTATAGCTATTTTAATTTCATATTAAAAATTAAATTATGAATAAAAATTAATTAAAAAAATTTATAAAATGCTCCTGGCTCCCCGTCGTCCACTCCCTTGACCATCGCTGGTGGGTTCACCGATAGATATCGATTCTACCAGAAAGCTTGTCACTCTTTGTATCTCTCTGTAATTTAAAAATAATTAATTAAAAAAAATTAAATAATTAGAGAGTTAAAATATACTAATTAAAAATTACTTACCATCTACTCCATATGAGCGAACGACCTCAAACCCCCACAATACGATATGATCTGTCTTGCCTAATTCGTAGCGTTTTGGGCACATCGTCTCTGTACAATTAGCAGTCAAATTAGTAGATAAAAAATTAAATTTAAGAATAAATGATTCAATCATTAAACTTTTAAAAAAAAAAATAGATGTGTGACCTGATATGCCAGATCCTCGTAATGTCGGCATATAAGAGCCCAATCATCCATAGTGATGCTGTCATAAGACCACTGCCACACTACCTCCACCCCATGATCCTGCATCACCTGATACCAATGCTGATAGATGCTTGGGCGATACTCCTTGAAATGTAAATATAAATGAGTGTCCACAGCTCGCCGCATGTGATTCTCCTCAAAATCAATAATATCAAATACACCCTGCCAATAATAAATATTAGAACAATACTATACTAATTAAATATTCATAGTATAATTTATTTTACCTATAACTGGATGTAGAAAATCTCTCTCTGAGTCCGTACAATATAATACCAATCGAAAAGCATCACAGAGGTATAGCTATGGCATATAATGCCCAGCTCAATCTGCCACAGCTCACACCATCCCCTAATGGGCCTAGTGTAGTCAGATGGTATCTCAATACGGAGATACTGTCCTAGATGCTCACATCTCCAACGCTCTAGAGCAAGATTCTTCGATGGATCTCACTCTCACCTCACCACTGATGGAGACTGACTTGAAATAATAATAAATAAATCATTAGTATGATAGCTATCCAAATAAAAAATTTAAATTTTATTATATAAAAAGTATAATAATACTACTCGGACTTGCCTCACTCGGACCCGCCTTATTGGGATCTGCTACTGCAGGACTCTTTGGCGATGGAGCTGGTGCGGTAGTGGAAATCGATGAAGATGCCCCAGCCTCTGAGATAGACTGCGAATGCAAATATCATCATCTGTCTTCTGATACCATACCTGCAATTCTTGACATATAAATAAAATATAATATTGAATAATAATAATAATAAATAAATTATATTTTAATGAATAGAATTATATCGCATACCATTATTGCAAGAGAAGATTGAACAAAGAATATAGATCTACTCATCAATATTCGTATCTTCCTCGATGTGTAGGTCCTCCTCCAAATCATAATAATCAAAATATGTATCATCTTCTATCTCATCATTATTTATGAACTGATCGTTGTCCTCTGACTCATCAAGATTAAATACAAAATCAGCTTCAACTTTATTGGATGGCAGATCAGCCCTATTCTAAGGAGCTATTACAAGTTCTACATCAATAAGAAGCTCAGCTAATGTTTGTTCTTCCTTTTGAAAAGTTTCTTTTTCATGTAAATCTGAATTTTTATTCATTTCTAATCAGATTGGTATATCACATACACCTCTAAGTATTATTTTTTGTACGACATGCCAATTATCTTGATACTTTAGATCTTTTAAATATATTACTTATTTTGCTTGAGTTACTAATATATACGGCTCATTTTGGTACCATGTTCGTGCAAAGTTTACACTGATAAAATATGGATCGATATGAATACCGATCTTTCTATTGCTAATATCCTACCATTCACACTAAAATAAGGATACAGAATTTACTGGATCCATACTTCAGTTCTATGATATCTATCAATACACCATAATATTTAATCTCTTCTTCTCCTTCATATCCTATCATAGCAATCTCACTATTCTGAGTTCGTCGTTGCATCTCAAGCTTTCTTATGTGAAATCTCATTCTTCCAATGATATAGGATGCATAGTGGTTAATCCTTCGATCAGAGCCACATGCTAAATCATGCAACTCATCAATCGCACCCTCTTCTTTATTGAAATACTTATATTTCATCTATACCATAATATAAAAAATTATGTTGGTTCAAATAATTATTTCTATAATTATTAAAAAAAATGTATTACTAGTGTAACTTATAAGGTCACCAAATCATTTTTCAAATTTCCTCCTATATCAATCATTAGCATCCATATTATTCTCTCTACATAGTATACTCTTGTACTCACTGCAACAAGTCATGATTTTTAATTTTATATCGACGTGAAAAAATTACTTAGAATATTAAACAATATGCTAAGATGGTACTTACTCAATGAAATCTTTAATTTTTTCATAATTATTTAGAATACAGTAGTATACTTGGATAGCTCATTCACGTTCATAAATTCATATCTCCTTCCACCAATAGATCGAACCATTTGTTTAAATATAGACAGCATCGGTTCATTATCATCTCATTCACGATCTGCATTACGATCTGTACGATTGAATCTTGTTTTGATATTGTTAAGATACATCGAGCAGAACATGACTCACTCTGTAGCTATGTATGCTTCTATTATAGACCCTTCAGGCCGTGCTTTATTGCGCACATATTTTTTTAGGATACACAAGAATCTGTAAATAAAAATAAATTTAAATTTTAGAAATATATTTACATCTTATAATTGATATGGTAAAGTACGTATAATTTTTTTATCCTTAAATAGGAAACATCCATCGATAATATACCGGTCCGGCCAAAAGAGCTTCCTTTGAAAGATGAATAGCCAGGTGCACCATAACATCAAAAAATGATGGTGAAAATTTTTTTTCTAACTTATAAAGAATGAGCACAATATCCTTCTCAAACTTCTCAAGCAAGTTTGTTGCTCCTAGATTGATTTTGATGATTACAAAGCAGATTGAAGGGATACAAATAATTTTAAATTGAAAAAGTCCTTATGCTCTTCAAGGGCAAAATCATAATTTCACTAAAATCCTGATTTGATAGTATCATTTGATAGAACAAATGATTTGTAAACTATTGGTGAAAATTTCATTGTATTTGGACTTATATTTTTGAAGTTATGAAGGTTTGAAGTGCATGAGTCGACTCATGAGTCAACTCATGGCACTATGAGCTGACTGGCACGCAAAAAATTCTCATGGCACGCTGGATTTTTGACTTGGCATGACCTGTGAGTCGACTCATGAGTCGACCTCTGCTGATTTGAGCCGAAAAATTCAGAAATCAAGACTGTCTGGTCTGTGCAACAGAAGTCGACTCATGAGTCGACTCCTGTAGCATGAGTCGACTCCTGCGACGGAAAATGTCAGCAACGGCTATTTTTTTGCCTGTTTTAATTGCCTTTTATGCTTCCTAAAATTGCTCTAACGGCTCTTTATCTGCCTAAATTATTTTCTCTTGCTTTTAATGCTATAAAATGCTTGAAATGGTGAAAGAAATTGCAGATTAAATAGCAGATCAAATTGGAGAGAAAAAAAGAAGATCAATCGGCAGATCAAAAGAGAGATAAAATTCATTGAGAGGATCCACGAGATAATTTGAGAGAAAAAGAAAAGAGGATCCAAAATCCACACGAGAGATTGTGAAAGAGATTCAAGAGCTTTCAAAGAGAGGATCTTTCGAGCCTATTGTTCAACCTTGATCTAGAGATCTTCCAAAGTTTTCAAGAGATCTTCAATCAACAATCAACCTCTTCTCAAGCATTCGTTCAAGCGTTCATCCACTTTGAGAAAATCCGAAAAGGGGTTCTTCATTTGAGTAAAGTTTTTATTATTATATTCGCTCATTTAAAGGAGCTGTTATTGTATTAATCTGTGCTCAAAATTTTCTAACTCTTTGTGAGTTTTTGTTCTTATTTTTGGAAGATTTCCAAAACAAGGAAAGGTTGATCCGAACCTGAAATCGGAGTGTTTTGGGTTTACTTGTACCTGGAAAATAAGTGATCTAGCTTGGGATAGCTAGTGTCAGAGTTTCCGACATTTTGTATTCAGGTTGAATACAAGTATAGTGGATTGAAATTCCCAAGTAGGAGCTTGGGGAGTGGATGTAGGTGCAGGGTTGGCACCGAACCACTATAAATCCTTGTGTTTGTGGTGTGCTTTATCGCTTCACTTTATTTCTTTATTATATCCTTGTATTCCTGTTTTAGGTATTTAATATTGAATTAAAATCTTTATCTTGTTCATCATAAGTAATTAATCAATTCTTAAAATTTTTAGAAACCCAATTCACCCCCCCCCTCTTGGGTTGCATAGCTGGGCAACAAAGTTAATCTTAAATTTTCAGCAACACAATTTTCGAAAGAACACTCCCAACTTAATCAATGTAGTTTAAACATCACCACCTAAATAGCCATGCATGACCATAGAAAGCAAGCGTTGCATCATCATATGGGAGTCATGACTTTTTATGCTAGAGATATTGCCGTCGTTGTTCCCAACACACCGTGATAAGTTTGAAGCGTATGTGTCAGAAAATTTTACGATTTTGAACCATCCATAGAAACTCTTTTTTTCCTCACCAAACAGTGAATAACATGCAAGTAGCATAAAAAATCTATCACCTCGACGAACTAAATGTAATTCCAGTCAAATTTTTATTTTCTGCAAATCAAGATGAGCTTTTGTACTATCTTTTATTTTTTCTGAGATGTTCAATACAGTACCAATGATATTACCATAAATATTCTTCTCAATGTGTATTATATCCAGATTATGATGAAGTAATAGCTGCTTCCAATACAGTAGTTTAAAAATAATACTTCACTTTATCCAATTCAGCTCAGTTTCAGTACGCTTCTGCTTGTGAGTACCCAATGTTTTCTCAAATTAAATATTTTCAATGACTTTAAGTTGTTCTAAAACTTTTGCTCTACTTAACTCCTTAGATGACGGATACCTATCGGACTTACCATCAAAGTATTGGTTGTAACGGATCCTTCAAGAATAATTACCAAGTAGAAACCATCGATGACCCATGAAGCATATTTTTCATCCATGCTTTAAATGTAAGGAAGATGCATCCTTGTTGCATATTGGACACATCATATATCCTTTGGTGCTCCATCCAAATAAGTTTTCATATGCAAAAAAATTATTTATCATCTATAAAATCGAAGCATGCAACTTAAAATTTTTTCGACTCACAGAATTATATGTCTATACTCTATTTTCTCATAGCTCCTTCAAATCATCGATTAACGAACGTAGATATACATCAATTTCATTACTTGATGCTTTCCAACCCGAAATCAGCAATGACATAAAAATAAATGATTCTTTCATGCACTTTTAAGGTGACACATTATATACAACTAGCATCACAGGCCACATGCTGGAGGAAGTACTGAAATTGTTAAAGAGATTAAATCTATCTATCACTAGACTAAGTCGGATATTGCGCGGGTCACTCGCAAAGTGCAAATTCTTTGCATCGAAGTCTTTCCACACTACAGAGTTGGTCAGGTGGCTAAGTATGTTCTCTTCTGAAACCCACTGCTCATGATGTCATCTCATTTTTTTAGCTGTCTTTGTGGATATATATAGCCTTTGAAGTCTTGGAAGCAATGAAAAATACTTCAAAATCTTTTGAGGTATCTTTTTTTCTTTTCTGTTATCAGTTTTATACTTAGGCTCACCTTATTTTGGACATTCAGTTGCCTATTCGTTATCCTTATAAAATAATATACGATCATTTTTGCAGGCATGTATAGGAATATAGCCAAATCTCAATTTCCACATGTATATTTTTACTTCAGAATACGATTTCGAAAATCTCTCTCCATCGAAAAGGGCTGCTTTAATCAATGTTAAATTTTGGTTAAATGACTTCTGACTCCATCGATTCACGATTTTAATATGAAGTAATTTTATCAAAAACTCTAACTTGGAGAACTTTGCATAATTTGGATAGAGTGGCTCTTGTGCATCCCTTACAAGCTTTGCAAACTGTTTAAAAGTCCCTTCTACCTCAAGCTGAATATTATGTTCATGATCAGAATTGCCTTTAGATGCACTAGTACTCATGCGTACATTTGAACAAATACTCTGATATAAATCATCCAATAGTTCTCCTATACCACCTTGTTCGATAGGTTCGACTGCATCACTATCATCTTCAGTATCATCATCATCGTGCACAACTTCATTCAGATCACCCTCCCCATGCTATATCCAGCAAGTATACTTCTTATCCATACCATAACGTAGCAGATGCTCCTCAACAAGTGTTATGTGATGATATATCATATTAACACATCTCTTGTATGGACACTTTATCCGACTAGCACTGTCAGCCTTATGCCGTGCAAAGTCAATAAAATCTCGAATATTTTTTTGATATTCAGATAAAAAAATATCTCTAGCATTCATCCAGCTTTTGTTGATATCCATCTAACAACAAACATGAAAAATGTTAATAATAAAAAAATTTTCAATGGTATTCATCTGAACCGGATCCCGATCCAGATTTCAAATCAAATCTCGATCCAGATTTCGAACCAAATCCTGATCCGAATCTGAACATGGATCATTTTATACAAAACAGCATGTATTAAAGAACATAGACTAAACAGTAACACAAAAAATCTTCTTCCAACAATTTAATGAAGCAAAAATGCATGATCCTATCCATTTCAAATCATTACTAATAGGTGTGATCCTATCTCTTTCAAAAAAATAATAATCTTATTATTGTTATTAGTCGATATTTTATTTCATTATTATAAAAATTTCGACAGCATCTTCCCATGCTTCTCCAAGTATACAACGTGAATATAGCGCCTACGCATCCTATCCACCATATATCCAAAAAATAGTGAACAGATAACTACTGAATACTACATAATGGAACAAAATATTAACTTTTAATAAAATAAGATTATTATTTTTTCAAAAAGTCTAAATACGGGATATCCAAAAGTCGATCTCGATCAAAATTGACTCTTGAACAGGAATCTACCGCTCAATATAATTTAACTACCATCTCTAAACATACATTCAAAGATGGATTTCTAATTTATCAAAAAAAAAGTAACTCTATATTAAAAAATTTTATCAAAATTTTAATAGAGTTTTTTTAAAATAAAAATATTTTTTATATTTAATTATAATAAATAAAAGCATACAAAATAGCACATAAAATAATTAAATTATAATAAACAAAAGCAATGTACAATGTGCATTGTGCTAGTGGAATAAAAAAAATTATAAATTTTAGCAGTAACATTAAAAAATTTATGTAATAAATATAAAATAAACTATAAGTAGTTGAGCATGCAAAATAATATTAACGTAAAATAATAACACAAAACCTAATCTCGAGGGTTCGATAATTTTTTATTTTTTTCTAAAATATTTTTATCTAAAAATAATAAATAATTTTTTATTTTTTAAAAATATTTTTTATCTAAAAATATTTTTTTTCTAAATATTTTCTCTCCTAAATGAGCTTCGGACTCGGCTGCCCATGGCCCCTACTCCCACAGCACCAGCGCCATCACCCAACCCACGCTGCCCGAACTCGACCCCCATAATCCCGCTCCCACGACGCCATCACCGTCATCCACCCCTCATGACCCACCCTCGATGGTGCCACCATCCTCTCCAACACCCTACGACCCAGATCCCAACTCGGATCCTGATCAGATCTCGATCTAGATCCCAATCTGAATCGGGATCTCAACTCGAATCTTAACCTCAATCTAATTCGGATCGTGATTCAGATTTTATTTTTATTAATCAAATAATAAAATATTTGATTAATTATTTTATTTTTTTTATTTTTTTCTTCTTTTTTCCCCATTGTTCTCTCTTCCCTTCCTCCCTCCCCGCCGACACCCACCCCTCCCCGACCGACCCCCTCCCCGGCCACCCATGGCCCCCTCCCCACCCCCGTGTCGCCCCCAGCCCCTCCGACCCTATCTCCGCCGGTTGAACCCCTCCCTGGCCCCATGTCACCCTCGGCCACCCACGACCCCCTCCCCACCCCCTGTGTCACCCATGGCCACCCCCCAACCCCAACCCCCTCCCATGTCACCCTCGACCACCCACCCCACCCCTACAACCCCCTCCCCAGCCCCCACGGTCCCCTCTCCATCCCCGTGTCATCTCTAACCCCATCCCTGCCCCCGTGTCACCCCGTCACCCACCCCCACCCTACAACCGCCTCCATGGCCGACCACCTCCCCAACCTCGTATCACCCTCGACCGTCCCCGGCCCCCTCCCTGCCCCGTGTCGCCCCCGACCACCCCCCAATCCCCTCCCTGCCCCGTGTCACCCCCGATCGTCCATCCCAGCAACCCCATCTGCCCCCTGAACCCCCGGCCCCCATGTTGCCCCCAACCGCCCACCCCCACCCCCCGACCCCCTTCGCCCCCCAGTGGCCGATAACTAAAAAAAAAGGTTGGAAGAACCCTTACCTCGACGGACAACGGACAACAACAACGGCATTGGAGGTGTGGACAGCATGGTGCGGACAGCAATGGTGCGGACAGCAATGGCAGCAGTGACGGTGGAGAGGTGCTCGTCGGTGGGAAGAGAGGGGGGAGAGCTAGGAGAGGGAGAGGGGAGAGGGAGATCTCGATCGAAGAGAGGAGAGGGGAGAGGGGAGAGCTCAGAGAGGGGAGGAGGGAAGGAAGAGGGTTTCGCACGAAGGGATGTCGAGTTGACATGCATTAATTGAATGCAAAATATTAGCGATGAAAATTTTCATCTCTAATACTATTATTAGTAATGAACAATTATTTTCGTCATCAATAATTTCCATCAAAAAAAAATTTTCACTAAAAAAATTTTTCTCTAAAAAAATTTCACCAAAAATAAATTATTGACGATGAAAAAAATTTCATCATTAATAATTTTATTAGCAATAAAATTTAATTTTCATCACTAATAAATACCATCAAAATTTTTTTCCCTTTGAATAATTTTTCTTCAAAAAATTTAAAAAATATTTTAAAAATAATTTTTTTAATAAAAACACATTTCATCTCTAATAAAAATATTTTTTTTCAATGAACAAATTTTTTATTCACAAAAATTGATTAAAATAATATTTTTAAAACATGACTGTTGATGAAAAATATATTTACATCATAAATATATTTTCTTAAAAAATTTTATAAAAAAATTAAAGACTATTTATGATGAAAATTTATTTTACATCACTAATAATTAATATCTTTTCAATAATAATTTTATAAAAAAATAATTTTAGATTTTTCCATCAAAAAAATTTTTCATCCAAAAAATTTAATAAAAAAATGATATTAAAAAATATTCATGATAAAAAATAAAATTATTTTTTTTAATCTAATTTTTTTTAAAAAATAATTTTATCAAAAAAAATTAAGTTTTATCATGTAAAGATCGAGCTTGAGAAATTCGTCAGAAATATGTGAGCATCAAAGATCTAGTAATTAACCAGAATCAAAGCAGACCTGCGGATGGTGCAAGTTATATTATAAAGCACAAGCTCATATTTATGCTTTGCATTGCTCAGATGATAAGTGCTTGTATTGTTTGTCTTCTCATGATTGAAACTCCTATACAGATACATTTAAGCATTGATCGATGTAAGAAGTATGGTACCTTTCGAGATCGTGGAAGTCATGCTAGAATACATTGCTTAACTATATAATTTTTGCATGAAAGGAGGCTCCTTTCATACAGCTTAAGGCAGACACTCCATCAGAAAAATTCGTTGATATCACTAGTAACAGTGACAGCGATGAACAGATGAATTTTATGTCACAAATAAACGTATAGCTTATCTCATTCAAAAGGATCTATTCATTCTAATATGCAAATATCACCTACTTTCATATGATTTTTTTATACAAAAAGTTCAGTCTGGATCATAACTCACATTTGCTTTTTTACCATATAAAAGGGCAAAAGATATATATAGCTGCTACAAAAAAAAGATGCAGTTGCCTTAGTCAAAATCAGAAATTTAAATTTTATAATTTTTTTAAAATTTTAATTTTTTTACATATTGATGTTAAAAATATTTTTATCATAAATAAATATATTTATGATGAAAATAAAAACTTCATCATAAATAGTCATTATTTATGATGAAAAATTTCATCAAAAATAATAATCAACTGTTGATTTTTTTTTTAATCTTTTATTTTTTTAACTATTGGTAAGAAAAATATTTTCATCAAAAATAATCATGTATTTATGATAAAAAAAATTTATCGTAAAAAATTTTTATTTACGATGAAAATTTTTCATCGTAAATAATTAGTAATTTTTATTTTTTTAAATTTCTTATTTTTTTACTATTTATGATGAAAAAAAATTTATCATAAATAATCAAGTATTTACGATGAAAAAGTTTTTATCATCATAGAAAAGTTCTTATTTATGATGAAAAATTTTCATCACAAATAATGAATAATTTTGATTTTTTTTAATTTTAATTTTTTTTAATTATTTATGATGAAAATATTTTTATCATAAATAATGAGTATTTATGATAAAAAAATTTTCATCATAAATACTCAATTATTTATGACATAATATTTTCATCATAAATAATCTATAATTTTTTAATTTTTTATTTTTTTTAAATATTGACGATGAAAATATTTTTTTGAAAATAATATTATTATCGATGAAAAATATTTTTCATCATAAATACTTAAATTATTTATGATGAAAATATTTTTATCATAAATATTTAAAAATTTAAAATTAAAATAAATGATGTATTATTTATGATGAAAATATTCATTACAAATAGTTTGCATTTACGATGGAATGATTTTTTCATCACTAATATGTGACTATTTACGATGAAAAATTATTTTCATCATAAATATTTTATTATTTATAAAAAATTTTATTTTTTATCATAAATACTATTATTGGTGATGAAAATATTTATATCATAAATAATTTCATCGTAAAAATGTTCTTTTCTTGTAGTGCTCATGTAGTGCCCTGGTTTTGATAAATACTGATTGGGAGCCTGAGATGAGAGGTTCAATGACTTGATTTAGCCATAATGAGAAGACTTTAGAGATGAACTTGAGTAGACTATTCTCAAGGTTGATGGGATGTGATCGCTGTCATAGGCATCAAAAATAAATTACTAACTTAAAACTATATAGATAGTAGTGAGTCAGATTCGTATCCATAGGGACCGCATAGTTATGTTTGAGTGATTTTTAATCCTTAAATTAAGAGCAAAATAAATATCAATTAAGAAACTACTTTAAATTACTAAAAAGCAAGTAATTAAAGAGGAGTAATTAAGAGTTGGTTGTAGGTATGGAGATGGATTTCTTAGGATCTCAACTACTTTCTTGTTAGACAGCTGGTACCCTTCTTAGTATATTTTGGATTGGTATCTAATCAATAAAGATATAACCTATCTTAGAGGGTATAACCTATACTCTTAGATCATAGTCCGTCCCTTGAAGCTATAGACTAGTCAAAATTGATTAAATAAACTAATCAATCTATTGATCGATTTTCGAGCATAATCTATCTTGCTTAGTATGGGTCGTATCCTTAGATCACGATCCATCTGTACGTAATTATAGCTATTCAAAGACTATGATCTCAAGTAAAATAAATAAAAATATAAATAATAAGAAAATAAGAACAAATCTTTTATTGCATATAAAAAAAAAATACAAAATATTTAAAAAGAAAGAACACCATTTAGATAAGTTACAGTGATTTTCTGAGATACAAAGAACTAGCTGGCCATGGATCTTCTTCTTGCTGACATCCTTAAGCTGAGGGGACACTTGGGCAGCATCTGGAAAAAGGATGGAAGAGGAGGATGAAAGAGTGAATGAGATTGCTTAGGAGAAGAGAGAAGAGAGGAGAGAGGAAGAGAGGAAGGGCTGGCTTGGCCTGTGTAGAGTTGATAGGTTAGGGGTTTTTTTATAGACGTTCAAGGAGAGGATTTTCTATGTTTCTAGCAATGTGGAATTAAGAAAATAGGGTAAAAGCCATGTGCTGTGAAAGAGTCAAAGTCCTTGTCAAGTAAGCATTGAAATCCGAATAAAAATCGATGTTTGGATGGCTTCAAAATAGCTCCCGGTCACCTGCAAACCCATAAGAATTTTTGGCCATTGGATTGCCATTGAACTGCCCAAATCATGCTAAAACTTTCCCTTAATCTCAATCGGGATGATTGTTGGCCGTCGGATCGTAGTTGGGCATGATATAGGCCATTGGATGGTGCTCAAAAGGCTCTAGTTTATTTCTGACAACTGGCAACGCTTCCCCACCGTTCGATCATGCGAAGGATTGAATGCTAGCCATCGATTAGTGCAACAGCAGTGGGCCACCACCAAAGCACATGGTAAAGTGCATTTTTGACCATTCAATTGCGTGTGAGACTCGCCCTCAGCCGTTCGATGGTGCAAAAGAATCCGCTCGTCCATGCGCCGCACCAAAGACCGCATGATATTTTCTATGAACCACGATGGAAATGCTGTGGATCGAGAGATCGGTCTACCATGCACCAACCGATTTAATTGATCAATTTGAGTTCGATTTTGGGTTCGATTTGGCTTAATTTTGAGCTCAATTTGACTTGAATTTGAGCCTGTCTTTGGATCTTTAATTGGGATCCATTTTAAGTTTGATTTACTCCAATTTTTTTTCTTTGAATCTACAAATCAATCTCTTTGCATTGACAATCATTTTTCCTACAAAAGATCAATAGAAGCATCAATTTTTAAAAATAAAAATAAATGAATTAATAAATTGATACTTTTATTAACATGTTTAATATAGTTATCACACCCCCTAATTTGAACTCTGCTCATCCTCGAGTAAAGAAAGAATTTAGGACTAAATACCGTTTAACTTAAAGTTTCGAGTCTCACCAGGCAATTTTCAAAAGGACCATTGATGTTCAGTAGAGTGAGAGTGAGGTATGTCATTGGGGTATTAGTACTAATCAATGTAGAAGTTAAGTCAAGAATATTAAATTTTTTCTTAACTTTTTCTAAATTACTCCTACATTTATCTTCAAATCATTAACCTTCATATAGACAAGTGTATTGTTACTTCCATCCTTCATTTATTAATTTTTTTAATATTTTTTTAATATTATACTGCTATTGAGTGTCTTAACTCCTTAAGCTTTCTGTTTGACCCATATAATAGTTTTCAATTAATGACTCTCAAACTAGTTGACTTTAGGATATTAGGTATAAAATACCCTTGAACTTACTAGCTCGAGTCAAACAGCTATGAGTTAAGACTAGCTTTACAACAAAGCTTCTTTACCTTTCATATTTTTTGATGTAAAACTCAATACTTAGGCAAAGAGGTCCAGTTACTCAGCATGAAGTACTTAGAAACTATTGCTCTCTCTTTTTTTTATTCTATATGAAGAAACGTATAGTTACTCTACACAAGCTCATAGGAAGTAAACTCTTCTTCGATACTGGTAGAAGAAATTAGAAGTACTCATAAAAAAAATATTTATGTTCAAAATTTAATATTTTATTAGATTTTCTTAATACTTATCCCTCGATATCTCACAAACTCTCTAATCTGTACATCAATTTATTTTAAAAAAAATACTTAATTCAGCTCGATTCTTAAGCATAATCGGATGTCTAAATGCTAAATACTAACTTACTCAAGGACTCAAAAAAAAAAATTATTATTCTTCTCCTCCAACTTAATCGACATTATCTTTAATGGAGAAAAAAAATAGGATATGACAGGGAAAGAAAAGGAGAGATGTCACCTGACCCAGATGTATACTTGGTTTGGGCTGACCTTCATGATTCCGCTTGAAGTCTTGTCAAAATTGGTTCTCCCTCCAACTCAGTCCTAAACTTAAAAGAATGTAAGCTAAAAATAAAAAAAAAATTAAATATAAAAGCTGGATTGCCTCCCAACAAACACTAAGTTTAATATCTTCAGTCGGATGCTATGAGAAATCTCAATTATAACAAACTCAGGTGCATCTCTCAAGATTTCAAAAAGACAGGACCAATCAGGAGGCCTTGTCATTATGGCAGAAAAATATCTGTAGAGTATTCTATGAAGATTAGCCCAGACCAAAAGAGTATACTAGGCAAGCATGCTATACCAGAATCTAAAAATATTATCATGATGAGTAGGAAGGGTTTGTGTTTGTTGAACCGAGATTGGGGGTAGTTTAAGAATCTCTTCAATTATAATCTGATTTACTCGAATCCCTGTCTCAGATAAGATATGTTTCGATAAAATCTCTTCCCAATATATAGCATGGAACTTTTTCTAAATTAATATTAAATTTATCTCCATACATCATTTGAACATCATAGAAAGATTTTGGAGACAGTCCTCAAAAGTAGTACCAAAAATAGAGAAATCAGTCATAAAAATCTCAATATCATTGTCCTTCATTTTAGAGATATCACATCCAATAACTTCTTTATGTGCTTTTAGAACACCTACAAGTTGGACTTCCTGGTTAGGGATCACCAGTGGGGTATCAGTGGGTACATCAGAAAGTATCATCAGTTCTAAAGTAGGTGATGGTTATAATAAGGGAACTAATGGAGGGCTAGGTGATGGCTCATATTTTTCAATCTATAATGGGGTAGTTTTAGAGTAGGATATATCTAGTAAGTTATTTACTTCCGTGATATACCTATCTACATCAAAATTGTCCATCCTAAAATGAGCTAGATAGGGAGCTAACAAGTCCCGAGAGAGAATTGTGGGTGCAGCTTCTCCTATTGTATTATCTATTTGTGGTCCTTCAGAAGTCTTAACTAATTCCAATATTTCACCTATTTGTCTATCCTTCCTATAAAAAGAAGTAGGTGATTCTAGGGTACTTGGGAAGGGGGCCATAGGTAAGTAGGATGATGGAATTGGTTCGTCGCACCAGTCTAGTTTCTCCCTATATATTTCTACCTTAGTCGAATTATTTATATTGGTCATTTTGATTATGCAGGATTGTTCTATGAGCAGTTCATTTTCGAGAGTCATAATTGATTGTTCAGAAAAATTTTAGAGACATTAAAATTTTTAGCCAGGTAGTGTCTTTTTGGTTTACTCTCGGACTAACTAGGCAGCTCTCCTTTCTCCTCTCTATTGATTGCGATTACTGATTGATCGACTTGAATTTCTAGTCCAGCTAAAGATTGCATAGAGTGAAGGGTCTGATGGCTGAGTTCTAGCCTGTCTAATGCTTGCTGAACCTTCTCTTCAAATGGTGGGCTATAGATACTTGGAGAAGGTTGATATAGTGAATAGGGCACATCGTAATAGGGTGCTTCTACAAATGTAGATTCTTGTGTTACTGGGGTAACCACTGAGTGTGGATTCCATAAAAAATTTGGTTGAGCCTTCCAACCTGAATTGCAGGCATTGAAGTGTGGGTTATTTCTTGGTCTACGTGTCAATAGGATTTGATCTTGATGAATTGGCTCATACATAAATACAAAAAATTAGTGCACAGTTGGACATTCAACTTGTTATGCAGGAAGAAAAGATAGAGAGGGAGAGTGTCTGATAGCTAATAAATGATCTAATCTATATAACAGCTCATCCATTCTATATTCCTAGCACAGATTTAATTTACCAGATTATTCTAATTATTTTAATATACAAATAAGAGTCTAGATCAAAATAATCTCCTTTTTCTTTCTCTTTTCTTATTTTTAAAGAAAGAAGGAGAGAAGAAGAAGAAAAAGAAGAAGAGAAGAAGAAGAAAGAAAGAAGCTCTAAAGATGAGAATCCTAAGAGAGTCCTAAACCTAGAGACGATAGATGAGAACAGTTTTATTAGGTTTAATGTTTATGGGCTAATAATCAAATTATTCAATCAATCTTAACTAAGGGTTATTCTAAATCTAGACAGCTCCTAACCACTCAGGTCACCTTCGAGCACTCCAAGTAACAGATCAGCCACCCAATTGGCTAGATAAGTATAAGATTGATGGGAGTTCCTCCATTATTTTTCTTAGATACCAACTAAGTTAGTCAGGCCAACAAACATAATCAATTAAAGATTCATCTTTTTTTGGGATCTTATTCTTGAACCACTTATTTAGACACCAGTCAGATTGACCAATCTGAATTTAGTCCAACTCTAAGGGTTCTTTGTCCTATTGAGCTCGAGAATCCTTAGAGGCTAAAGTCTAATTGATTTTAGATTAAAGACTTTGGTTAATACAATATGAAGGGTGATGGTTTGTGGCTAAGAAATGATAATGAAATCTCCACCTTATGTTGATTAGGATTTGTGCTCTTAAAGTAATTTATGAAGATGAGATGCAAAAAGTCAAGATGTCTGACTTAATTGACACAATCAAAATTCAATTAGTTGGTTTCACTTATTAGATTTTGTGCTTAGGTCTCTAATCCCCTAAATAGCTTATGCAGTGTCAGTGTAAAATTTTTTTTCTAATTTTTGCTGATTTTTTTTACAAACTCAAAGCAACCAAAATATGATCCCAGATAGTGGTGCCAAAATTTGATCACTGTTGTAGGCATCAAAAATAAATCACTAACTCAAAACTATATAGACAGTAGTGAGTCAGTTCATATCCACAAGAACTGTGTAGTTACATTTGAGTGATTTTTAATCCTTAAATTAAGAGCAAAAAAATATCAATTAAGGAACTACTTTAAATTACTAGAAAGCAAGTAATTAAAGAGGAGTAATTAAGAGTTGGTTGTAGGTATGAAGATGGATTTCTCAGGACCTCAACTAATTTCTTGTTAGACAGCTGGTACCTTTCTTAATATATCTTGGATTGATATCTAATCAGTAAAAATATAACCTACCTTAGAGAGTACAGTCTGTACTCTTAGATCACAGCTCATCCCCTAAAGCTATAGACTAGTCAAAATTGATTAAATAAACTAATCAATCTATTGATCAATTTCGAGCATAACCTATCACGCTGAGCATGGATCTTATCCTTAGATCTAGAACAGAAAGGATATTAGCGACGTAAAAAATTTATCGCTAATATTAGATTTTCATCGATAATAGTTATTAGCAATAAAATTATTATCGCTAATATTTTATCATAAATAATAGCATTGTTGATAATTTTTTACTAAAAAAAAATATTTTCATCACGAATAATCGATATCACCGATCAAAAATTTTTATCATTAAAAAAAACTTTTTTTTGAAAACTATTTGCGATAAAAAAAATTTATCATAAAAAAATTAATTTATGATGAATTATTATGTCGTTAATAAAAAATAATTTAAAAAATTATTTATGATGAAATACTTTCATTGCTATTAATTTAATTAATTTTTTTATAAAATTTAGATTTATAAAAAAATATTAGCAATGTAAAAATTTTATCGTAAATATGATAATTATCGATAAAATTTTTATCACTACTAAATTACAATTATTTATGATGAAACTATTTTCATCGTTAATAATTTAATATAAAATTTTAATATTTTTAAATTTATTAAAAAAATATTTACGACCAATGGTTTTCACTACTAATAGCTTTTTTGGCGATCAAAATTTCATGGAAAATAATTCTGTCACTAAAAATTTACACATAATTTTTTTAAAATAATTTATAAATATTTATTTTTAATTTATATTTATAATACTTTTTATTTATAATCTATAAAATTAAAATAAAAAATTTATATAATAAATTTATAAATAAATTTCATCATTTTATTATATTAAACTAAAATTATAAGCGATCTGAAATAAAAATAAAAAGTAATATAAAAAAGCCGTCAAGTGTTGGTATCTACAGAAAGAGAACGGGCTGGGGAAGGAGAGTGCCGAAAGAGCTCGGATCGATCTGCTGTTGTCTCATCAGCTGCATCATCTTCTCCATCATCTGGATTTGGAGCTGTGGCACTCATCGATACGTGCAGTCAACTCATCAGCTTGCTGCTCCATCCACTATCGATCCTCAGTAGCCTGTCTCTGCATCTCCATTAGCTGAGCATCACAGGCAGTATGGAGTCAGCCCTAGACGAGCGTGAGGATGAGGGAGCACTGATCTCATGCCCTAAATTTTTAACATAATTGGATCTCGTACCAAGTATCTGATCGTAGATCTCATCATCTGTGGGTACGATCGAGCCCTCAAGATAGGTGGGATCTGATGCCTATCATATGATCTTGAAAATTAAAGTTATAGCTATTTTAATTTCATACTAAAAATCAAACTGTAAATAAAAAAATAATTAAAAAAACTTACAAAAAGCTCCTGCTCTCTGTCGTCCACTCTCTTGACGTCGCTGGTGGATCCACTGGTAGATATAGATCCTATCAGGAAGCTCGCCACTCTCTGCATATCTCTATAATTTGAGAATAATTAATTAAAAAAATTTTAAATAGTTAGAAAGTTAAAATATGCCTATTAAAAATTACTTGCCATCTACTCTATATGACGAGCAAACAATCTCGAACCCCCACAATGCGATACGGTCTGTCTCATCCGATTCATGGTATTCTGGGCACATCGTCTCTGTACAGTTAACAATCAAATTAGTAGGTAACAAACTGAATTTAAGAATAAATGATTCAATCATTAAACTCTAAAAAAAAAAATTAGCTATGTAACCTGATATGTTGGATCCTCATAATGTCGGCATACGAGGCCCAATCATCCATAGTAATGTTGTCATACGACGTTGTCGCGCTGCCTCCACCCCATGGTCTTGCATCACATGGTACCAGTGCTGATGAATGCGGTGGTGATACTCCTTGAAATGCAAGCATAAATGAGCATCCACAGCTCACCGCACGTGATCCTCCTTAAAATCAATAATATCAAACACACCCTACCAAAAACAAATATTAGAAGAATACCATGCTAATTAAATATTTATAGTATAATTTATTTTATCTATAACTAGATATAGAAAATCTCTCTCTAAACTCGTATAACGTGATGCCAATCGAAAAGCATCACGGAGGCATAGCTACGGTATATAATGTCCAGCTCGATCTGTCATGGCTTGCACCATCTCCTAATAGGCCTGGTGTAGTCGGATGGTATCTCAATATAGAGATGCTATCCCAGGTGCTCGCATCTCCAACACTTTAGAGCAAGATTCTTCGATGGACCTCACCCTCGCATCACCACTGGTGGAGACTGACCTGAAATAATAATAAATAAATCATTATTTGATAGCTATCTAAATAAAAAAATTAAATTTTATTATATAAAAAATATAATAATACCACTCAAACCTACCTCACTAGGACCTACCTCACTGGACTTGCTAATGCAGGACCCTCTGACGACTCTGCTGATGCGGCAGGGGAAATGGATGAAGGCACCTCAGCCTTAGGGGTAGGCTGCAAACGTGAACGTCGTTATCTGTCTCCTGATGCCATACGTATAATTCTTGACATATAAATAAATATAATATTAATAATAATAGTAAAAAATAAATTATATTCTAATGAATAGAATTATATCGCATACCATTATTGTAAGAGAAGATTCAACAAAGAATATAGATCTACTCATCAATATCCGTATCTTTCTCGATGTATAGGTCCTCCTCTGAATCATAATGATCGACTAATGTATCATTTTCTATCTCATCATTATTTATGAACTGATCATCATCCTCTGACTCATCAAAATTAAATACAAAATTAGCTTCAACTTCGTTGGACAGCAGATCAGCCCTATTCAAAGGAGCTATTATAAGTTCTTCATCAACAAGAAGCTTGGTTAATATTTGTTCTTCCTCTTGAAAAGCTTTCTCTTCATGTAAATCTGAATTTTCATCCATCTCTAGTCAGATTAGTATATCATATACGTCTTTAGGTGTTATTATTTGTACGACATGTCAATTACCTCGATACTTTAGATCTTTCAAATATATTACTTATTTCGCTTGAGTTGCTAATATATACAGCTCATTCTGGTACTATGTTCGTGCAAAATTTACACTGATAAAGTATGGATCAATATGAATATCGATCTTTTTATTGCTAATATTCCACCATTCACATAAAAATAAAAATACAAAATTATTGGACCCATACTTCAGTTCTATGATACTATTAGTACACCATGATATTCAATCTTTTTTTCTCCTTCATATCCTATCATAGCAATCCCACTATTCTGGATCCATCATTACATCTCAAGCTTCCTTGTGTGAAATCTCATTCCTCTAATTATACAGGATTCATAATGGTTAATCCTTTGATCAGAGCCACATGCTAAATCATACAACTCATCGGTTACACCCTCTTCTTTATTGAAATACTTATATTTCATCTACACCATAACATAAAAAATTATGTTGGTTCAAATAATTATTTTTATAATTATTAAAAATAATATATTATAATTATAAATTTTTTTATATCAATCATTAGCATCCGTATTATTCTCTCTGGATAGTATACTCTTGTGCTCATTGCAACAAGTTATGATTTTTAATTTTACATCGACATGAAAAAATTACTTAGAATATTAAACAGTATGCTAAGATGGTACTTACATAATGAAATCTTTAACTTTTTTATAATTATTTAGAACGTAGAAGTGTGTCTTGGATAGCTCATTCATGTCCATAAATTCATATCTCCTTCCATCAATGGGTCGAACCATTTGTTTAAATATAGATAGTGTCGGTTCATTGTCACCCCATTCATATTTTACATTACGATCTGTATGATTGAATCTTATTTCGATATCGTCAAGATACATCGAGCAAAATGTGACATACCCCGTACCTATGTATGCTTCCACTATAGATCCTTCAGGCTGTGCTTTATTGCGCACATACTTTTTTAGGATATACAAGAATCTGTAAATAAAAATAAATTTAAATTTTAGAAATATATTTACATCTTATAACTGATATGATAAAGTACGTATAATTTTTTTACCTTTCAATAGAATAAATCCATCGATAATGTATCGGTCCAACCAAAAGAGCATCCTTTGGAAGATGAATAGCCAGGTGCACCATAACATCAAAAAATGATGGTGAAATTTTTTTTCTAACTTACAAAGAAAGAGCACGATATCCTTCTCAAACTTCTCAAGTAAGTTAATCTTCAATTTTTGATTATACAGTTCTCGAAAGAACACTCCCAACTCAATCAATGCAGTTGGAACATCACTATCCAAATAGCCATGCATGACCACAGGAAGCAAGTGTTACATCATTACATGAGAGTTATGACTTTTTATTTCAGAGATATTGCTGTCGTTGTTGCCAACACACCACAATATGTTTGAAGCATAAGTATCAAAAAATTTTACGATTTTGAACCATCCATAGAAACTCTTTTTTTTCTCGTCAAATAGCGAATAACATGCAGGTGGTATAAAAAATCTATCATCTCAACGAACTAAATGCAACTCCAGCCAGATTTTCATTTTCTGCAAATCAAGGCAAGCTTTTGTACTATCTTTTATTTTTTTTAAGATGTTTAATACTATATCGATGATATTATCATAAATATTTTTCTCAATGTGCATTACATCCAGATTATGATGAAGTAGTAGCTGTTTCAATATGATAGTTTGAAAAAATATTTTGCTTCATCCAATTCAGCTCAGCTTCAGTATGCTACCACTTGGGAGTATCCGATGTTACTCCAAATTGAACGTTTTCAATGACTTCAAGTTATTCTAAAACTTCTGCTCTCCTTAACTCCTTAGGTGGCAGATGTCGGTTGGACTTACCATCAAAGTATTGGTTGTAATGGATCCTCTAAAAATAATTATCATGTAAAAACCATCGATGACCCATAAAGTATATTTTTTATCCATACTTTAAATGCAAGGAGGATGCATCCTTGTTGCATATTAGACATGCCAGATATCCTTTGGTACTCCATCCAAATAAGTTTTCATATGTAAGAAAATCATTATGATCCATAAAATCGAAGCATGCAACTTAAAATTTCTTCGACTCACAGAATCATATGTTTATACTTTATTTTTCTATAGCTCCTTCAGACCATCGATTAACGATCGTAGATATACATCAATTTCATTATCTAGTATTTTCGGATCTGAAATCAACAGTGACATAAAAATAAATAGTTCTTTCATGCACTTTTAAGGTAACACATTATATACAACTAGCATCATAGGTCACATGCTATAGAAAGTTCTCAAATTGCCAAAGAGATTAAACCCATCTATCGCTAGACCAAGCCGAATATTGTGCGGGTCACTCGCAAAGTGTGGATGCTTTGCATCAAAATCTTTCCACACTACAAAGTTGGTCTGGTGGCTAAGTATGTTCTCCTCCAGAATCGACTGCTCATGATGCTATCTCATTTCTTCAACTCTCTTTGTGGACATATACAACTTTTGATGTTTCGAAATCAATGGAAAATATCTCAAATCCTTTTGAGGTATCTTCTTTTCTTTTTTGTTATTGGTTTTGTACCTAAGCTCACCGTATTTTGGATATTCAGTTGTCTGTTCGTTATCCTTATAAAATAATATATAATTATTTTTGCAGGCATGTATAGGAATATAGCCAAGTCTCAATTCTCGCATGTATATTGTTGATTCAGAATATGATTTCAGAAGTCTCTCTCCATCAAAAAGAGCTGCTTTAATATGAAGCAATTTGGTCAAATGACTTTTGACTCCATCGATTCATGATTTTAATATGAAGCAATTTTATTAAAAATTTTAACTTGGAGAACTTTATATAATTTGGATAGTGGCTTTCATGCATCCCTTACAAGCTTTGCAAACTATTCAGAAGTTCCTTCTACCTCAAGCCAAATATTGTGTTCATGATCAGAATTACCTTCAGATGCACTAGTACTCATGCGTACATCTGCACAAATATCCTGATGTAAATCATCCAATAATTCTTCTATACCATCATATTTGACAGGTTCAGCAGCATCATTGTCATCTTCAGTATCGTCATCGTCACGCATAACTTCATTTGGATCATCCTTCCCATGCCATATCCAGTGAGTATACTTCTTTCCATACCATAACATAGCAGATACTCCTCAACAAGTATTATGTGATGATATACCATATTGACACATCTCTTGCATGGATACTTTATCCGACTAGCACTGTTAGCTTTATGCCATGCAAATTCAATAAAATCTCGAACATCTTTTTGATATTAGACAAAAAAATATCTCTGATATTCATCCAACTTTTGTTGATATCCATCTAACAATAAATATGAAAACTATTAACAATAAAAAAATTTAGTAATATTCATCCGATCCGGATCCTGACCCAAATTTCAGACCGAATCGCGATCCAGATTTCAGACCAAATCCCAATCCGAATCCAGACACGGATCATTTTATACAAAACAGCATGCATTAAAGAACACAGACTGAATAGTTACACAAAAAATCTCCTTCCATCAATTTAATGAAGCAAAAATACATGATCCTTCCATTTCAAATCATTACTAACAGGTGTGGCCTTATCCCTTTCAGAAAAATAATAATCTTATTATTGTTATTAGTTGATATTTTATTTTATTATTATAAAAATTTTGACAGTATTTTTTTATAGTTCTCTAAGTATACGATGTGAATATGGTGCCTACGCACCCTATCCACTATATACCCCTAGAACATTGGATAGATAACTGCTGACTATCACATAATGAAATAAAATATCAATTATTAACAATAATAACATTATTATTTTTTCAAAAAGCTCGAATATGAGACATCCAAGAGTCAATCTCGATCAAGATCGACTCTTGAATGAAAATCTATAGCTCAATACAATTTAACTACCATCTCTGAACATACATTCAGAGATAGATTTTTAATTTATCAAAAAAGAGTATTTCTGCATTAAAATTATTTCATCAAAAGTTTTAGTAGAGTTTTCTCTAAAATAAAAATATTTTTTATATTTAATTATAATAAAAAAAGTATATAAAATAGCATACAAAATAATTAAATTGTAATAAGTAAAAGCAATGTGCATTGTGCTAGTGGAATAATAAAAAGTTTATAAATTTTAACAGTAATATTAAAAAATTTATGCAATAAATATAAAATAAACTATAAGTAGTTAAGTATGTAAAATAATATTAATATAAAATAATAACACGAAATTCAATTCCGCTCCCTCTCTCTCATCTTTCAAATTCACCAAAAGCAGCACCGTGGAGGCACTCCCATAGATAGGGCTGGAAGGCCACGGTGGAAGCCCGCGATGATGGAAGCCTGCATCGGATAGTGATGGAGACATGGTCGCCGCAGGAAGAGGGGGGGAGAGCTTGGAGAGAGAGAGGAGAGGGAGAGGGTTTTGCGGGAAGGGAAGCGATGGGTTATGAGGTTCTGCGGGAAGGAAAGCGACGTCGACTTGATCTGTAATAAATGAACAACTATTAACAATAAAAATTTTCATCGCTCATACACTTATTCATGATGAAAAACTAATTTCTATCATTGATACGCGACTATTTGTGATGAAAAATTATTTTCATCATAAATAGTAAATTATTTGTGATGAATATTTTTATCATCGTAAATAGTATTATTGGTGATGAAAATATTTTCATCACAAATAATTTCATCACAAAAAGGCTATTTTCTTGTAGTGTTAATAGTGCTTAATGAGTTCTAACTCCACCAACTCCTTTCCAATAGGTGTGGCCCTATCTCTTTCAAAAATGCATTACTTTTATTGTTGCCATAGCTTTATTCTTTGTTCCATATCTAGAAAAACTCTAACAACATCTTCCTATAGTTCTCTAAGTGCATGATATAGATAGATCATATTTTAATTATATTTAATATGTACCGAAGAATAAATAAGATAACTATGATAAATTTTTTCATAATAGAATAAAGAACACCAAGATAAAATAAAAAAATTGATATATTTTTCAACTACCCAAACGAGACATTCAAAAGTCGTTCACAAAGTCTATTTTAGAGACATGTGACCGACTCTTGAATGAAAGTCTAAGGTTACATCAATGCATGCATTAAATCACTACCATACATCTCTCTATAAAAATAGAGAGATGTAGCCAGATCCAACTCAGATCCCGATCTGGATCTGATCCGGATCTCGATATGGATCCACATTGGATCTAAATCTCGATTTGGATTCTAACTAATCCAACCTGAATCATTATTAGAATCCCAACCCAAATCTGGACCGGATCCCGATCAGGATCCTGACTCAGATCGGATCCTAGACCTAATTCGAGTCGATCGGATCCCAGATCGGATCCTAGTTAAACATACAAAAGCATAACAAGCAAAAGTAAAAGCATTAAATTATTATGACAATAAAATATAGGGACTAAATAAGCAAAAGCATTAAATTATAACAAGCAAAAGTATTAAATTATTTTTTTAAAATAATTTTTATTATTATTTTAAAAAGCTAACTATTTTCATTACAAAAATAATTTATTTTTAAATATTTTATAATATTTTATTTAATTTTATTTATCATTACTATTTTTTAATAGTTATTATTATTATTTATTAATAAATTATTATTATTTTTCTTCCCCCCACCAACCACTGCCCCCCGGCCTGTCACCACCACCCCCCACCCCCTACGGTGCCCCTCCCCCCCCATCACACACAGCCCCCACCCCCTCGGTCCTCCCCCCACCCCGCATCACCCCCACCCCCTATCCCACCTCCGTTCCACCCCCGACCCACCTCCGCGTGACCACCCTCCTTCCGCTCTACCCGTTGGCCCACCTCCCACCTCGCTCTAGGTACAAAAAAAAAATCTCCTACAGCCGACCCAACCCACTACAGTCCCACCCAAAACCCCCACTGCCCGACTCCTCCCTCCCCGACCCATCTCTCGACATGACCCACCCCTGCCAAACACCCCCTCGGCCCCGATGTGACCCACCCTCGCCAAACCCCCCTCCTTCGACCTCAATGTGACCCAATCCTGCCAAACCCCCCTCCTCCGATCCCAGCATGGCCCACCCTCGCTAAAAACCCCCCTCCCTCTCCGACCCCTGCCCTCACGAAACCCCCCTTCTCTAGCCCCGACGTGACCCACCCCCGCTAAAAACCCCCCTCTCTCTTCAACCCCCTACCCTCATGAAAGCCCCCTCCTCCGGCCCCGACATAACCCACCCCTGCCAAACACCCCCCCTCTAGCCCCGTGTGACCCACCCCTGCCAAAAACCCCCCCTCCTACTCCGGCCCCCTACCCTCATGAAACCCCCTCTCCTCCGGCCTTGGTGTGACCACCCCCCAACCCCTCCCTTCCCCATGGAGCCAACAAAAAAAAATGGTTTACCTTATAAGTCAGCGGCATTTCCGACAGCGGCAGCATCGGCAGCAGCAGCGGCATTGACGACGGCAATAGAGGGGGGGGCTCGCTCGCCAGCGAAGATGGTTTCACCGGAGAGGAAGAGGGTTTCGGGAGAGAGTTTCGTGGGAGAACGAGTGGCAGATGGAAGTGACTAGCATAACATTTATTTTATGTACTTTTAACGACGTAAATTTTTTATCGTCAATAAGGCCCATCAAAAATTTTCTACTAAAAAAAATTTCTCTCTAAAAAAATTTCATCCAAAAAATTTATAAAATAAATTATTGACGACAGAAATAAAAATATGCATTGTTAATAAGGATATTAGCAACAGAAATAAGTTTCCATCGCTAATAAATACCATCCAAAAAAAAATTTCCTCTAACAATTTTTTCTTCAAAAAAATTAAAAAAATTATTTTAAAAATAGTTTTATCGATGAAAATTTTTTTCATCACTAATAAAAAAAATTTCATTAACAATTTTTTTCATAAAAATTGATTAAAATAATATTTTTAAAACATAATTACTGATGAAAAATAAATTTACATCATAAATAAATTTTTTTATAAAAAATTTAAAGACTATTTATGATAAAAATTTAGTTTACATCGTTAATAATTAAAAAAAATCTAAATTTTTTTAGTATAAACAAATCTTCCCAATCATAATTTCATAAAAAAATTAATTTTGGATTTTTCTCACTAAAAAATTTTTCATCCAAAAAATTTAACAAAAAAATGACATTAAAAAAATATTCTTGATGAAAAATAAAATTAATTTTTTTTAATCTAAAAAATTTTTGTACTAAAAAAATTTTTCAAAATAATTTCATCAAAAAAATAATTTTTTATTATTCAAAAAAATTCATATAAATAGTTAATTTATGATTTATTCTTAAAAAAAAATTCTCCAAAAAAATTATATAAAAAATATAATTTTGATGAAAAATTTAATTTATGTCGCTAATAATTATTATAATAACAACTCGTCGGCTTTCACAATAGAATGGACACTATGGGAGATCAATAGCTTTGAAGTCTTCGACCTTCAAGGAGCTCATCTTTTTCTTGGAGTCCTCATTCCGAAAGTCAGAGTACGAGAATATTACGATGATTTTGAGATCGTGAGAGAAATCTATCAAGATTGAGATTTATAGAAAAGAATAGAGATATAAAGTTAGAAGTCCAGAAGCTCATATATTACATGTGAGGATTGAGCTTAAAAAATTAAAAGAAATTATGTGAGCATCAAAGAGCAATTAACCAAAATTAAAGTAAACCAGTGGATAGTGCAAGTTGTGTTATAAAGCACAAGCTCATATTTATGCTTTACATTGCTAGGAAGATGAGTGCTCGTATTATTTATCTTCTCATGATTAGAACTCCTACAGAGATACATTTGAGCATCTATCGATGTAAGAAGCACGGTACCTTTCAAGATCGTAAAGTTATGCTAGAATACGCTGCTTAACTATATGATTTTTACATGAAAAGATGCTCATTTCATATAGATTAAGGTAAACACTCCATTAGAAAGATTCATTGATAGTACTAGTAACAGTGACAGTGATGAACAGAAAAATTTTATATCATAAATAAACGTATAGCTCATTTTATTCAAAAAGATCTATTCATTCTACCCTATGAATATCATCCATTTTTATATATTTTTTTATAAAAAAGTTTGATCTAATCATAACTCATATTTATTTTTTTATCATATAAAAGGATAAAAGATATATACAGCTGCGATAAAAATAGATACAGTTGCCTTACATAAAATCAAAATTTAAATTTTATAATTTTTTAAATTTTTAACTTTTTAAATATTGATGATAAAAATATTTTTATCATAAATAATTAAGTATTTATAATGTAATTTTTTTCATCATAAATACTTAATTATTTATGATAAAAAAAAATTTCATCACAAATAATAATAATTTTTTATTTTTTTAAATTATTAATTTTTTTAAATATTGGTGATGAAAATATTTTCATCGTAAATAATTAGGTATTTATGATGAAAAATTTTTTCATCAAAATACTTGATTATTTATGATGAAAAATTTTTATCATAAATAATAAGTAATTTTTAATTTTTTTAAATTTTTAATTTTTTAAATATTGGTGATGAAAATATTTTCATCATAAATAATTTATGTATTTATGGTAAAAAAAATTTCATTATAAATATTTAATTATTTATGGTGAAAAATTTTATCATAAATAATCAATAATTTTTAATTCTTTTTATTTTTTTAAATATTTATGATGATAATATTTGCATTGCAAATAAACTTATTGATGATGAAAAAAAAATTTATCATAAATATTTAATTATTTATGATAAAAATATTTTTAATACTAATATTTAAAAATTTAAAATTAAAATAAATGATACATTATTTATGATGAAAATATTTATCATAAATAATAAGTATTTATGAAGAAAAAATTATTTTCACCTTAAATAATAAGTTATTTACGATAAAATTTTTATCATCATAAATAATATTATTGACGATATTTTCATTGTAAGTAATTTCATCGTAAAAAGACTATATAGATCATGATCCACCTTTACGTAGTCATAGACTATTCAAAGACTATGATTTCAAGTAAAATAAATAAAAGATATAAATAATAAAAAAATAAGAATAAATTTTTTATTGCATATCAAAAAAAATATAAAATATAAAAAAAAAAAACACCATCTAGATAAGTTACAGTAATTTTTTGAGATATAAATAACTAATCGGTCATTGATCTTCTTCTTGCTAACATCCTTGAGCCGAGGGGACACTTAGGCAGCATCTGAAGAAGGATGGAAGAGGAGGATGAAAGAGGGAAAGCGATTGCTTGGGAGAAGAGGGGAGAGAGGATGACAGGAAGGGCCGGCTTGGCCTGTGGAGTTGATGGGTTACGTGTTTTTTTATAGGCATTCAGGGAGAGGATTTTCTATATTTCTAGCGATGTGGGATTAAGAAAATAGGATAGAAGCCATGTGCTGTGAAAGAGTCAAAGTCCCTATCGAGTAAGTGTTGAAATCTAGGTAAAATCAGTGCTTAGATGGCTTCAGAATAGCTCCCCATCACCTGTAAATCCGTATGAATTTTCGATCATTGGTTTGTCTTTAAACCACCCAGATTGCACTAAAACTATCCCCTAATCTCAGTTGGGATAATTGTTAGCCATCGGATCACAGTTGGGCATGATATGGGCCGTTGGATGGTGCTCAGAGGGCTCTGGTTTAGTTCTGGCAATCCGCAACGCTTCCCCACCATTTGATCGCATGAGGGATTGAACGCCAGCTGTCGATCAGTGCAATAGCAATGGGCCACCACCAAAGCACGTTTTCAGCCATTCGGTCGTGTGTGAAACTCATCCTTAGCTGTCTGATGGCACAAAAGATCTGCTCGCCCGTGTGCCGTGCCAAAGATCATGTGATATTTTCTGTGGATGCTACGAAATGCTGTGGACCAAGCGGTCGATCTACTGTACATCAATTGATTAATGGTTCTATTTGAGTTTTATTTTGGATTCGATTTGGTTTGATTTTGAGCCCAATTTGATTTGAATTAAGTCTGTCTTTGGATCTCTAATTGGGATCCATTTTAAGTTCGATTTTTTTAAATTTTTTTTTTAAATATACAAATTGAGCTTTTGCATTAACGGTCATCTTTTCTGCAAAGATCAATAAAATATCAATTTTTAAAAATAAAAATAAATTAATTAATAAATTGATGTTTTATTAACATGTTTAATATACTTATCAAGATGGTAATCAAAAATGCCAGTACAACTTTGCTTTTTACATACTAACATGATGTAAGTGTAATTGAGCCTTACAATATTAGAGGAGTTTGAAGAAGGCTTTGAAGAGACGGAGGATATCAGATTTCAAAAGGTGCCAAAATTTCGAGTAAAAGGAGATTGGGAAGCTAGGTCGAATAGTGTAACTTAAAAATCTGCTTTGGTGAATGCTTTCTCCAAGCATGAGAGGTCAGAGGGTTGCTTTGGGATAGGCAGTTCCAAGATGCTTCAATAGATGAAATTTCAAGTGAGCCCAAGGTGGAAGCATAATGTGATAAGAAGGCTTGATGGATCTCACTGGGATTGGAGGCACTAATATGGAAGTATTTTGTGTTGCGATCCCCCTCTTGAATCCCAAGCTTCTTGGACCTTTGCTGCAAATATACTTCTTCCTGATGTAGTAGATTCTCTAGTTGCATTTTTTTAAGAAATACTTTCTTCCCTTTCTTCTAATGATAGGTTCCTTGGTTCTTCCAAGGTATCGGGGGTTTCTAGTTTTGCTTTCAATTCCATCTTGCATTAATGGAGGCCACCAAAGATCTCATTGCTCCAGGTTCTAAGCCAAGATCAAAGGAAGCACAATTTAAACACGAAGTTGGATGCCACATCGATTGCAGCGGACCCTAATTTCCACTATTACTCGATTAGTTCATCAAAACCAGGGTGCAAGTACCATGTAATTTCAAAGTGGAAGGGTATTTAACCTCTAGAACCTGAATGGGATTTGTGTTGGGATTCAGATGCATAGTGGAAGATGGGATTTTAAAATTTTTACATGCATTCAATAATTCAAAACATAAGATCTGAATCCAAAATTAAGATCATCTTGTATTGAGTTTTGGCACCTTGAATTCGACCTATAGCAACCCAAGATGGACAAGCCCACAGAAGAAAAGTCCACACATGGAGGAGCCCATGAAAATGCCGGCTCGGAGGTGCGCAGGGCAAGCCCATGCGAGGCCCAGCGTGGGTGCATGCAGATGTGCGAGGCCTAATGCAGGCGTGCAGGCACACGCGGCCTGTGCGCACGTGGACTATGTAGCGTGGTCCACCATGGACTGCATGGGAAGTCATGGTCCATGCATCCTCTATGGACCGCTACTGTCCAAGGATGAAAAATCATGGTGCATGACAAGCGGAAGCCTTTCTTTACATGATCAGACGACTGAGGCATGATTAGGGAGGTTTTATGCACGATCTTGTATGATCGAGCAGCTAGGAAAGCATGCAGGAGTGATCAGACGATCAAGGATGTTTTGAACTTCGATCAGGACAATGCTTGGGGTTATAGAGTTTTGTTAGGACTCTATTTCAGGTCTTTTTAAAGATCTAACAGCTTGTGTAGCCAGAGAGGCATCAACAGCAGTCGATAGTATCCTGGAACAATCGTGGAAGTGGCCGTTAGTATAAAGATAGAGGCTGAGGCATGATGTAATGGCTGAGAGCATCACAGGAAGTGTTCAGGGGCATCGAAGACCTTGGCACGGCAGGCCTGTGAGGAAAACTTCTAGGAGGATTTTGTAAGAGCTTTTATGAGAATTGTGCTTTTTTTTAGAGAGATTTGTATATGAGAGTTGAGAGGGTAGGATCTCTTCATGTACTTTTTTTTTCTTTCATAGTGAAACTTGTGTGCCTTATGGAAGTAAGCCTTGGGCTAATCCACATATTTGATTGTATCTTTTATTTTTATCTCTTCTTTCTTTTTGTTGTGGTGTCGACACCGTCATAAGAATTGAGATCCTGGGTGGAGGGATCCGTATTCCGTACTTGTGAGGGATCTTCTCCAATAAGTGATATCAGAGTGGCAACAATTGACATCAGAGTTCAATAATTGATATCAGAGTCAGATAGTACTAGAGTACTAGGTTGTCCGAGTTGCAATGATGTTGATTGAGATTGAAAAAGTTGAAGAAGTCAGGCACAATCAAGGTAGAGATCAATCGAAAAGGATTGATCGATGCTCTCTTATGCGTGAAGAAGCCAACTATTATGGAAGATGCCAATGGGAGCCCAATGCGAGGTGGAGCTTCAGGTGGAGATGGATCGGACATGAGATGGAAAACTCAAAAGGATTATAAATGACGTTGCCAAGAGACTACCTCAAGCAAGTCTCCGATCAGACAGGTTATAGCACATGATGGAGATGGGATCAAGTGGTTTGACTTAACTCTCATATTTATCCATCCATGAGTAGCCAGGCATACGTTCCAAGGCATGGGGGCGAGATCATAGAAGCTTTCAAAGTCAGGTGGAGGCCGAATGTCGAGTCGAGATAGAGATTTTTGAGTTTTGATGCCTTGAAAGTCTAACATGGAGAAGCCTGTAGAAAAAAAATCCAGACGTGGAGGAGCCCACAAAAATGCTGACCCAAAGGTGCAGCCCATAGGTTTGCAAGCCTGCAGCCCAGTCCACAGGCCAAGCTTGCATGCAGATCTGCACGGCCCAATATGGGCGCAAGGATGCGCATGACCCAGCATAGGCATGCAGGCATGTGCAGTCCAAGATGCGCACACCCTGTGGGCATGTGGATCCATGTAACATAGTCCACGAAGGACTGTGGGAGGAGACGTGGTCCACGCATGGCGCATGGACCGATCGTGTAGTTCACACATTGACCAGGGATGTTTTTGCACAATTAGAGGATCCAGATGGCTTGCGGGCTTGATCAGATGGCTATAGGCAATTACAGATGCGATCGAGGAGGTTCTAGGCTCAATTTTGGACACAGAGTCCTAATAGGACTTCTATATGTGGTCTTTCTAAAGGCCTGACAGCCTATGGAGCCAGAGAGCATAAATAGCAGTCGAGAGTATCCTGGAGCGGCCATGAAAGTGGCCGTGAGTATAGCAACAGAGGTTGAGATATGATGTAGTGGCTGAGAGCATCACAGCAAACGTCCAGAGGTGTTGAGAATTCTGACATAGCGACCTGTGAGGGTGTCTCCTTGAGGGAGTTGTTAGAGCTTTTGTAAGGGTTGTACTTCTTGTTGATAGAGAGGTTTGTGTATGAAAGTTGAGAGTTTATAATCTTCTCTTGTACTTATTATTTTTTCTCATAGTGAAGCTTGCATGCCCCATAGAGATAAATCTTGGGCTGATCTATGTATTTGATTGTGTTCTTCTTTTTATTATTTTTTTTTCTACTACAACAATCGATATCAGAACTTCAACAATTGGTATCAGAGCCAGGGGGTACCAGAGCATCAGGTTGTCCAAGTTGTGGCGGTGTTGATCGAGATTAAACAAGATGAAAAAATCAAACACAATCAAGATGGAGATCAATCGTAAAGGATCGATCGATGCTCTCTTATATGAGGAGAAGCTGACTACCATGGAAGATGTCAGTGGGAGTCCAGTATGAAATAGAGCTCTAGATGGAGATGGATTGGGCACGAGATGGAAGACTCAAGAGGATAATAGGCAATATTGCTAAGAGGCTACTCCGAGCAGGTCTCAGGTCAGACAAATCATAGCATATGATAGAGATCGAGTTGAGTAGTCTGGCTCAACTCCCATATTTGTCCATCCATGAGTAGCCAAGCTATATCTCAGGATATAAGAGCAAGATCATAGAAGCTCTCAAAGTTAGGTAGAGGCCAAATGTCAAGTCGACGTAAAAATTATTGAGTTTTGGTGCCTCAAATTTGACCTATAGCAGTGCAAGATGGAGAAGCTTGCAAAAGAAAGGGCCAAACACAGAGGAGCCCAGGAAAATGCCATCCTAGAGGTGCGGCCTGCATGCACACAGGCCTGCAGACCAGCTTGCAGGCTGACCCGTAGGCCAAGCATGTGCACGGCCCGCACAAGTGCGTAGGCGCATGCAGTCTGTGCACGTGTGGGCTGTGCAGCATGGTCCATCATGGACTGCATGGGATGTCGCAGTCCAAGCATCCTTTGTGGATCGCTATGATCTATGGATAAAAAATCATGGTGCACGGCAAGTGAAAGCCTTTCTCTGCATTATCAGATCGCTGAGGCACGATCAGGGAGGTTTAATGCATGATCTTGCATGATTGGGTGGCTAGGGAAGCATGCGGGAGCGATCCGACCATCAGGGATATTTTGGACTTCGATCAAGACTATGCTTAGGGTTATAAAGTTTTGTTAGGACTCTATTTCAGATCTTTTTCAAAACCTGATGGCCTATGTAGCCAAGGAGGCATCAACAGCACCCAAGATTATCTTGAAACGACTGTGGGAGTGACCGTGATGTAGAGACAGAGGCTGAGGTATGAGGTAGCAACAAAGGGTATCACAGAAAGTGTCTAGGTGTGTCGAAGACCTTGGCACAGCATGCTTGTGAGAGGATCTCCTTAGGAGATTTTGTTAGAACTTTTGTGAGGGTTGTGCTTCTTGTTGAAAGAGGTTTGTACATGAAAGTTGAGAGGATGTGATCTCCTCTTGTACTTATTTTTTCTTTCTTCTTTCACAGTGAAGCTTGCATGCCCCATGAAGGTAAGCTTTGGATTGATTCACGTATTTGATTGTATCTTTTATTTTTATCTCTTCTTTCTTTCTATTGCGGTATCGACACCATCACCGACATTGAGATCCTGGACGAGGGGATCCATATTCTATACTTATGAGGGATCTTCTCTAACAAGTGTTATCAGAGCTATAACACCTTGATGATTACAATCAAATACAAACTAAACAATAATCAAACAGGAAAGAAGAATATGAACACTTCTAAGAAGATCTTATATTGTTTGTTGCTTGATTGATTTTCACTAGGCACCCAAGTGAATGCCCTCCATTGTTGGTCTACACAACAATTGATCAAGGATCTCTCCCTCAACTCCTTTTTTGCCGAATCCCTTCTCAAGGAGATTGACCTCCCTTTTGGTGTGAGCTCTCTTAGGCGTGTGTTGGGGTTTGTTGGTTGTTAGGATTTTAGCTAGCATGCTTATTTATAGCCCTCTATAATTTGTCATAAATCCATAACCTTGGTAATTTATTCAATTAGGTCCTCCAAGATTCAAATTGAATGACTTACTAATCTTAAATTCTTGATAATGATTTCATAAGAATGCGACCTATTGGATTTCACATCTAGCCAGCAATAGACTCAGGCTCGTGCCCACCTAACTTAATTAGAACTCTTCTAATTAATTAGGCTCAGAATATGTTAAGCCTAAGTGCATCAATTAATTAAATTTTTTTAATTAATTACTAAATTAAACTCTTTAATTCATAAAAATCTACAAATCAAGATTGACATCTAACAATATATCATGACTATCCAGAAGATATGAAATTTTGATAGAATAATCAAAACATCCTTTCATGGAAAGTTATCATGCAATCCAATCTTTCAATCACACAACATCTCAGATAAGCCATGGGTATAGACTCATATCAAGCCTAAATACTTATCCATATACCTCGATCTAATGATGATGAATCGACTGATGAAATATTAGAAACTCTTTCTAAGTTTCATCTTATTTTGATCAAGACTTCTTGAGTTATCATTTTATGAGATGACATAGGATGTTCTCTTCTCTTATAAGAAATGATTGATTCTTCATTGGCCACTCATAATCTTCATAAATACTTTATCATATGTAGAACATCATCCACATATCTCAGAAAGTCATGCTAAGGTATAGATCCAGATATAGATCCATATACATAAGATATCATAGTGATCTTAGGTTTAAGGATCGCTTACACCACTCCCATCAGAGAATCATCTATTGACATGCTCGTAAGGCTCTATTAGATGTTTTCCTTATGAATCAATTTAGTGAACTCATTCTTCAATAAGCACCCATATCTTTATATTGGTGTCATCACATAAATGATTGTAAGATCAATCATCCTCTCTTTTGAGCACACATAGGATGCGTCAGTCTTACCAATTTTATTCTCTCACTTAATAATCTTATAACTAAAAATATTTTAGATTGAGACTATCAAGATTTTAGATCTCACTAATATGATCTCATCATGATCCTAATATTATTGCTCTAATCTATAAGGTTCATCATAATCTTAATTAAGTCATAAATAAAATAAATAGATACAACATATGATGAAATATAATATCTCATATTATTAATAAATAATCAATGTCATGACATGAGTAGGAAGGTAAAATATAAAAGTTTCATTATATCATCCATGCGATAAGCTTGTAGGGCACTATTCTTTCAATTTTTCAATCATACTAAAGCCAATCGTCCCTATACTTGATGCACATGCTATCAGGGTGGTGGTCAAACTACTGCTATAATAAAATTTTAGTAAATAAATCTGCTATATTGTTCTTGGGGTCAACTCACTTTATGCTTACATCTTATCTTTTGACAATTTGATGAATGAGATGAAATCGTCTTAGCATGTGCTTGAATTTTTGATGAGATCTTAGTACCTTTGCTTAAGCAACAGCTTTAATATTATCATAATAAAGTGGCATGAAATGTTTAATCTCTAAAATAATATCTAATTTAGTGATAAACTTCTTCATCCAGACAACTTTCTTAGCAGCTTCACTTACAGCAATGTATTCAGCCTTAGTAATTGAGTTAGTTAGAGTTGGCTATTTGAAACTCTTCCAACTCACTATTCCTCCATATGAAATAAATGTATATTTTGAGATGGATTTATTATCATTAGGATCAGGTTAAAAACTAGAATCTGTATATCCTTTTAGTTGTAAATTTGATCCATCATATATTAGAAAAATATCTCTAGTCCCTCTTAAATACTTGAGAATATTTTTCATAGCTTTACGAATATCTTCTCTTGGATCCATATGAAATATGCTTGTTTTGCCCAAAGCATAAGCCACATCAGGACTAATATATAGCATAGCATACATAATTGATCCCATAGCCAAAGCATAAAGGATTGTGCTCATTCTCTTTCTCTCTTCAGGTATCTTAGGAGATATCTTCTTAGAGAGATATATGCCATGACTCATGGATAAGTAATCTCTCGTACATCTATCCATATTAAAACTTTTCAATATGAGATTTATGTACCTAGATCGGGATAATTCTAGTATCCTTTTAAATCTCTATAGATCTTTAGACTAAGTATGTAGGATGTTTCATCCAGATCTTTCATAAAAAACTTCTATCATAGGCAAGTGTTGATTGATTGCAACATTGGAATATCTAAAACTTTTGTACTTGGGGATTATTAATAAAAGAAGACTATGCTTTTTGACTCTTTCCTTGTGTGTTGCAATGACTTATGTGAATGTGTTAAAATTCAGGCTTTGCATCTCCCCAGTCCCTAACTTGTTGCATTGATGATGGTCCTTTTGGGCCTTGGCCCTCCTGGCATTGGCGAGAGGTAGCAAGGGCACTATCTTGCCTCCCTCATGGTCTACAAATCCAATGTAGGGGGCCTCCCGAATGCTCAATCATTCAAAGCTTGATAGCTCTTGACCTGCAACTCAAGCTTACTTTAAGACTTGATGAATAGTTGTTAATGTCTCTAGGATGTGAAGATGATAGGTATGGTGACTCATCCAGGACCTTCTTGAGAATTTCAATATTTGTGGGTGTACTCTCCCCCTGAGGTTCGTAGCCTTTAACAAGCAGAGGCATACTAGACACCCAAGGTTTTACAAGCATGGCAATCTGACCTAGGGCATAGTAAGCTCTCTCAGGGATTTCTGACAAGCATGACACCCTGGTCTAGGTTATGGTAACTCATCCAAGACCTTCTCGAGAATTTTGGCCTATGTGGGCATGCTCTCCCTTCGAGGCTCAGAGCTTTTTGCCGTCAGAGGCTTATCAGATAGTCGGGACTTTACAGGCATGGCTACCCGAACTGAGACATAGTGAGCCCTCCCAGGGCTTTCCGACAAGTGTAGTAGCCTGGCTTGAAGCATAGTAACTCACCTAGCCTCCACTTTTTAAGAGGGCATCATGGCATGTGGGCTTTCTGATGCGATTATTGGATGTTTTGATAGTAGCAACCCGAGCAATATTTTTGGTGTCCAATGGGGCACCAACACATAAAGGCAGATCGGATCACTCATTCAAATCGCACCACCCCCGTTCCATCAAGCGATGCTACAAATAGTATAAGAGAGGTGTGCATATGTCTACCTTACCTTCCATTTCTTGAGGTAGAGTCAATCTTGTTGGAGAGACAAGCACCATCATAGTTGTTGTTGTCTTCTTCCTTTCTTGGTCTAAGGTTTTTAGTGGGTTTGTTCTTCATCTTCTTTCTTCTTCTCGGTCCTTCACTTCTCATTCATTTCTATGGCTTCTTATTTAGATAGACCTGTAGGACAAGAATTTGTTGGTCAGGTCTCCTACTCAAGCTTCTGAAGGTTCTAGCATGGATGCGCTTTGAGCTCATCAGAGTTCGGACACCATTAAGTCTACTTAGAGGAAGATGATCCTAAGTAGATCTAAAGAAATTATGGGATTCTCAATGGCACAGTCCTCAAAGCACCCATCCTCTCCAGTAGTGTGACTTCTTTACAGGGAAACTAGCTAGCCTTATTTGAGGGGGCATTGAAGGCTAGTCTGATGCTTCTGATCCTTGAAGTTCTCACCAAACTACTAAGATGGTATCAGCTCTGTCCTACCCAACGCACCCTCAATACTTGCTGGATGATAGTTGTGTTCTTTCATTTTCTTCTGCTCCATGGAATATCTCTTTCTGTGAAGATATTTCAAGCATTCTTCTAGATGAAAATATATCCTTGAAGTAGAGGTTGGTGACACACTTCTCCTAGGAAAGATTTCACTAATTTTTCTTCCGGCCCTTCCTCTATTCATGAGTGGAATGGTCAGTTCTTCTTTGTATCCTCCTCAACCCCATTGGAGTTTTCTATTGAGGGGAGGTCACCGGAGAAGTTTGCATTGCTGGATCTTTCAGAGCTATCTTAGGTGGAAGAGTTGATGGTTGAGGAGCTGAAGCAGCTCAAAGTTCCTCCATACTTTAAGCTTCCGCATAAAGATCTTCTCAAGAGACTGTACTTCAAAGATTCAGCCCTGAGAGGTAAGTGCAGATATTTATCTATTTAACCCCAATGCAATGAGGCAAATACGTTCACTTTTCTATGCTTATGCAAGTCTGGCATTCTCTAGGGAGGAGCTAAAGGTGCTTTCTAGTGTAGATCCTCCTAAAGAGAACAAGAACGAGAAGAAGAGGCGGAGGGTCATCTGATCCCCTTCTCCCAAGGTTGTCATAGTGGAGACTGCCATATCTGAGGCTGCAAAGCAAGGAGAGAAGCGGTCAAAGAAGAAGCATGTCACTCTTCCTCTGATGCAATGGAGGTAGTCATGGTTAACATCGCCCCTACCAAGAGCGGTCTTCTTGAGATCACAGGAGTGCCTATAAAGGGGTTGAGCACTCCTACTCTTCCATATGCTTTTCAGCCTTAGTATAGTGGGGCAAGGTCTCTCCAATCAAGCATTCTCCAAGCATGGTTAGGGATGCACCTCAGAGTAGGTGTCAGTGATCAACCTATCAAGGCAGACACGTCCAGTCTTTCAGGGACCAAGGGAGGCCTTTTCGATATAGAGCCACTTTCAGATAGATCAAAGGCTTCGTTTGTTAGTGGAGACCAAGGCAGTGGGACAACTTGCCATACCAAGTCTGGATGCATTTGACCTTGGGGCAATCCCATTAGATGTAGTGGGGATCATGAGCCAAGGTACTGCAGTGAAGGCTTCGCCCAGTGTTATTATCAAGAACTTGGATGTGGCGATCTAAAAACCTTTGGTGGTTTGCACAGAGGCTAGACCCTAACTTGGGGGGATGACTCCAATTGGTGTAGGTGTAGTGGATCCTATCGAGGTCAAGGAAGTCCAAGTCAAGGAAGAAGTGATCTTAGCAGGAGTTGGGACCATGGGAGAGGTTGCAGGTTCTTCCCCATGCACGATCAAGGCATCACCTTCTTATCCTCTAGCTAGGCCTTCCTCACTCACTTCTCCTAAGAGAGCTTCTTGTCCCTTCACCCCTGAAGGACAATCTGGAAGGGCAAGACTGCTATCTTCGATCAAATGTGGGCCTAAGAGATGATCAAGGGGATGATACCTTCCAAAGATGAAGAGTTCCTCCTAGGCATGACCATTGAGGAGGCACTCTCAAGCTCATACCATTGTGTCTTGATGGTAAGTTTCCTCTTTCTCACTCGATGCTTGCTCGTATGCCTTCCATTGACTAATCGACAACCAAGCCATGGAGGCTAGTCAATGAAAGCGTGGTTGAGCTTTGGTAGAAAAGTTGGATTTTGGCACCTCAAATTTAGTCTATAGTAGTGAAACCCAAGATAGAGAAGCCCACAGCATTTAGGCCCACATGCGTAGGCCCACAGGTGTGTAGACTTGCAGGCACGACCATGTGAGATGCAATCCATCATGCGAGGTACGGTCCATGCACAGCACTTCATGCGGTCCAGGTGCGGGTGTGCGCAATCAAGCAGTTGTGGGTGCATATGGCTATGACCAAATGGTTCAACTTGATTCTGGAGTCCTAACAAGAGTCTTGTACGTGATGGATATAGTTTTAGGATCTTTAAAAAGTGGTAGATGGTCTGAGTATCGTAGAGGGTGGTGGCCAGAGAGTCTCTTTGAGAGTTGAGAGCTTTATAAGGATCTTGTACTTTATATTAAAAGATTGATGTATGAGAGTTGAGAGGGTATGATCTCCTCTTATATTTCTGAATTTTTCTCTCATAATGAAGTTGCATGCCCATGGAGGTAAGTCTTGAGATGATCCATATTATTTGATTGTGTCTTTTGTACATCTCTATTCTTCTTTTCTCTTCTAGTATTGACATCATTATCGACGTTGCAATCTTGGGCAGAGATCCACATTCTACACTTGTAAGGAATTCTCCAATAAGTGGTATCAGAGCATAAGACTATCCGAATTATGGTGGTGTTGATCGAGGTTGGAGAAGATGGAGAAGATAAGCTCAATCAAGATAGAGATCAATCGATTTGATGGAAAAAATAATTTCTTCCTATGGCAAGCGAGGGTGAAAGATATGCTCATCCAACAAAGATTGATTGATGCTTTCTTATACTAGGAGAAGCCAACCACCATGGAAGAGAAAGATTGAAAGTGATTTTAGATGCAGACGGTGAGCACAATCTACTTATACTTAGCAGATAATATGGTGATCCATGTGTTTAGCGAGATTTTTTCGATGATGATATGGATGAAGTTTGAGGAGATGTATATGACGAAGTCACTCTCCAATACTCTCTTTCTCTAGAAGTAGTTATATCAGCTTCAGATGAGCAAGGGGCAGAGTGTGTAGGAGCATCTCAGCAACTTTCAAAAGATCCTCACTGATCTCCTCAGCGTTGGTGAGAAGGTTGAGGAGAAGATCAGGATGTTGATCTTGCTTTCATCACTTCTCCTTTCTTTTGAGTTTTTGATGACTGCTCTTCTTATGGAGAAGAGTACAATCAAGATGGATGAGGTCATTTTTGTACTTCTCTAAAATGAGATTCTCAGATGGGAGAATTGAGCTTTGAGTTTAGACAGCGACTTGATTTTGGCAGTGACTGGAGGTAGTAGTGGCAGAGGATGAAGCGGCAAAGGATCGTAACATAGACAGTTCAGATCTAAATCGAGGAATTTCAGCAAGATTAGATGTTACCAGAGTGATGAGTTGGACATCGAGTCAGAGATTATCCATAGCATAGAGATTGAATGAAGGCTACTACGGTGGTGATCCATGCAGTGACACTGATGAGATTGATTATGTGCTTATAGTCTCTGATGAGGTATCTACTTCTTTCTTTCAATAAATTTTGGATTTGGCTTGCTCGCATCATGTTTATTATAGAGCATAGCTGTTTGACTCTCTAGTGAGTAGTGAGGGCACTGTTCACTTATCAGATGGATCGAGCTGTGTGATCAAGAGCATTGGGATAGTTAGCTTGCAGACATATAATGGAGCAGTAAGAAAGTTGGGTGAGATCCAATACATACCAAATTTTAAAAATAATCTAATTTCACTGAGCAACTAGATTCAAACAGCTACAGATAGAGAGCTAATGATGAAATCCTAAAGGTTGTGTGCGACAGTAGGGCTATCTTGAAGGAAAATTAGTGTGGAGCACACTACTTTTGGCAAGAACTCAGCATGAGATGGAGCTCTAAATGTAAGTAGATTGGCATGAGACAAAAGACTCAAAAGGATGACAGGCACAGGATGCTACCCCAAGTAGGTCTTAGATTAGGTAGGTCACAGCACGATGGAGATGGGATTGAGTGGCCTAGCTTGACTCTCATATTTGTCCATCCATAAGTAATCAGGCATTTGCCCTAGGGTATGGAGGCAAGATCATTCACAAGCTCTCAAAGTTATGTGGAGGCTGTATGTCAAGTTGAGGTGGAGATTGTTGGATTTTTATGCTTCAAATTCAGTACACAGTAGCGAGGCACAGGATGGAGAAGCCCATAGCATTCAAGCCCACATGTAAAGGCCCATAGGTGTGCAGCCCGCAGGTATGTGGCCCACAGGCATGCAGCCTTTAGGCACACAGGCTCACAGGCACGACCGTGTGAGGCACAGTCCATGCACCATGCTTCATGTGGTTCAGGCATGGGGACACGCGATCGAGTGGCTGTAGGTGCATGTGGGTGTGATCAAATAGTTTAGTTTAGTTTTAGAGTCCTAACAGGAGTCTTGTTTGTGAAAGACATGATTTTAAGGTCTTTAAAAGGGGGCAAACGGCCTGAGTATCATAGAGGGTGGTAGCCTAAGAGTCTCTTTGTGAGTTAAGAGCTTTGTGAGGATCTTGTGCTTCTTATTGAGAGATTGATATATGAGAGTTGAGAGTGTGTGATCTTCTCTTATATTTGTTAATTTTTTCTCATAGTGAAGTTGCATGCCGCATGGAGGTAAGCTTTGAGCCAATCCACATTATTTAATTGTGTCTTTTATGCATCTTTATTCTTCCTTTCTCTTCTGGTATCGACATCATCATCAACATTACAATCTTGGATGGGGATCATATTCCACACTCATAAGAGATTTCTCAACAAGTGATATCAGAGCACAGGATTGTCCAAGTTGTGGCAGTGTTGATCAAGGTTGGAGAAGATGGAAACAACAGGCTCAATCAAGGTAGAGATCAATCGATTTGATGTAAAAAATAATTTCTCCCTATGGCAAGCAAGGATGAAGGATGTACTAATCCAACAAAGATTAATTGATGCTCTCTTATCTGAGAAAAAGCCAACCACCATAGAAGAGAAAAATTGAAACTGGCTTTAGATGCAGGCGATGAGCACGATCTACTTGTACTTAGCAGATAATATGGTGATCCATGTGTTAGCGAGACTTTTTAAATGGCGATATGGATAAAACTCGAGAAGATGTACATAATGAAGTCACTCACCAATACTCTCTTCCTCTAGAAATAGTTCTATCAGCTTTGGATGAGCGAGGGACAGAGTGTGTAGGAGTATCTCAGCAACTTTCAAAAAAATTTTACTGATCTCTTCAGTATTGGTGAGAAGGTTAAGAAGAAGATCACGATGTTGGTCTTACTTTCATCGCTTTCTCTTTTTTTTTTGAGTCTTTGATAACTACTCTTCTTGTAGAAAAGAGCACCATCAAGATGGAGAAGATCACTTCTATATTTTTAGAATGAGATTCTCAGATAGAAGAATCGAGCTTCAAGTTCAAGCAGCGACTTCACTTTGATAGTGACTGGAGGTGGTAGTGGCAGAGGATGAAGCGGCAAAGAATCATAAGGTAGGTAGTCCAGAACTAAGTCGAGGGATTTTAGCAAGATCAAATGTTATCGATGTGATGAAGGGGCATCGTGTTAGAGATTGCCCATAGCTCAAAGTTTGGATGAAGGCTACTATAGCGGCGGTCTATGGTAGCGACACTAATGAGACTGATTATGTGCTTATGGTCTCTGATAAAGTATCTACTTCTTTTCTTCAATAGATTTTAGATTTAGCTTGCTCGCATCTTGTTTGTTATAGAGAGAAGCTGTTTAATGCTCTAGAGAGTAGTAAGGATATTTTTTATTTACCGAATAGATTGAGCTGTATGATAAAGGGTATTGAGATAGTCAGCTTATAGACACATAATGGAGCAGTAAAGAAGTTGGGTGAGGTCCAATACATATCCAATTTTAGGAGTAATCAGATTCACTGAACAGACTGAATTCAAGTAGCTACGATGGGAAGCTGATGATGGAATCTTGAGGGTTGTGTGTGGCAATAAGGTTGTCTTGAAGGAGAAGAAGTGTGGAGGACACTACCTCTTGATAGAGAGCGCAGCACAAGATGGAGCTCCAGATGCAGGTGGATTGGGCACGAAATGGAAGCCTCGAGAGGATAATAGGTGATGTTATAGAGTGAAGTTTCTATTATCATAGGATGCTACCCTGAGTAAATCTCAGGTCTGGCAGGTCACAACATATAACGAAGATGGGATCGAGTGGCCTGGCTCGACTTTCATGTTTGCCCATCCATAAGTAACCAGACATTTGCCCCAGGACATCAGGACGAGATCATTCATGAGCTCTCAAAGTTACGTAGAGGTCAAATATCGAATTGAGATGGAGATTATTAGATTTTGGTGCCTCGATTTCAGTCCACAGTAGCAACGTCCAAGATGGAGAAGCCCATAGTATTCAGGCCCACACATGCAGGCCTGTAGGCATGTAGCCCACAGGCGCATAGCCCGTAGGCATGTAGACCTATAGGCGTGCAGCCCACAGGTCCATAGGCATGATTGTACAAGGTGCAGTCCATGCATCATACTTCACACAGCCAGGATGCGATCTAGGTGCGGGTGCACGTGATCGAGTGGCTACGGGTGCGTGCGGGTGCGATCAGACGATTCAGTTTGGTTCTGGAGTCCTAACAAGAGTCTTGTATGTGATGGACACAGTTTTAGGATCTTTAAAAGGGGACAAATGGCCTGAGTATCACAAAGGGTGGCAGCCAGAGAGTCTCTTTAAGAGTTAAGAGCTTTATGAGGATTTTGTGCTTCTTGTTGAGAGATTGATGTATGAGAGTTGAGAGGGTGTGATCTCCTCTTGTATTTATAAATTTTTCTCTCGTAATGAAGTTGCATACCCCATGGAGGTAAGCCTTGAGCTGATCCATATTATTTGATTGTATCTTCTGTGCATCTTTATTCTTCCTTTCACTTCTAGTATCGATATCGTCATCGACATTACAATCTTGGGTGAGGATCCATATTTTGCACTCATAAGAGATTCTTCTATTGGATTTTGACACTTTGAATTTGACCTACAGCAAACCAAGAAGGAGAAACCCACAATAGAGAAAAGCATGCGAGTCCCAGAGGTGCAGCCTGCAGGTCCGGCCTGTAGGCACCTAGGGCCGCTGGCACCTACGGTTCATAGGCTTGCAGCGTGCGTAGCCCAAGATGCACGTGGGTATGCACAGCCCAACTGGGTGCACAAGCGTGCTGTCCAGGCACATGCCCATGTGGTGCACACGTAGTTCACTACACACCCATGATAGGAGTCATGGTCCACCACTCCCCATGGATTGCCAGAGTCCATGGCCATTTTCATGTGGCTCATGTGGTGTGGATGAGCATGCGACATGCGGCGCATGTAGGGAGGTTTAGTCCACCATGTGGGAGATCAGTGCATGGTCTACGCATGGTTCACATGCAGGATAGCACGATCTGACTGCCAGAATTTGTGTGTGGGCATGATTGGATTGCTACAGAAGCTTGCATAGTTGATCAGGAGGCTGAGATGGATTTTAAAACCTAACAGGAGTCAGTTAGGCCCTATAAAAGAGGCCTAACGGCCTATCGGTGATGTGTGGCAACTAAGAACAACCAGTGGAGCAGAGAAAGTGGTAGAGAGTCATCCTTGGGAGAGTTTTGTGAGAGCTTTGTAAGGAGATTTTTGATCGAGAGCTTCTTGTTGAGAGAGAGAGATTGATGTACGATAGTTGAGAGGGTATGATCTTCTCTTGTATTTGTTCTTTCTTTCATAGTGAAGCTTGCATGCCCCATAGATATAAGTCTTGGGCTGATCAACATATTTGATTGTATTCTTTTTTTTATTTCTCTTCTTTTTTCATATTGCGATACCAACATCGTTATTTGGGTTAGCGATCTTGGGCAAGGGATTCATATTCCAGACTCATGAGAGATCCTTCCCAATAAGTGGTATCAGAGCACGTGTTGTCCAGATTGTGGCAGTATTGATTGAGATTGAAGAAGATAAAGAAAACATGCTCAATCAAGGTGGAGATCAATCGGTATGATGGGAAGAGTAATTTCTTCCTATGGTAAGCAAGGGTGAAGGATGTGCTCATCCAATAAGGGTTGATAGATACTCTCTTATGTGAAAAAAAGCTGACTTTCATGAAGAAAAATGACTAGAGGCAACTCTAGATGCAGACGGTGAGTACAATCTACTTGTACTTAGTGGATGATGTGATGATCCATATGCTTAGCGAGACTTTTCCGACGGTGATGTGGACGAAGCTCGAGAAGATGTACATGATAAAATCACTCACCAACACTCTTTCTTTGGAAGTAATTTTATCAACTACGAATGAACGAAAGATAGAGCATGTACAAGCATCTCTGCAACTTCTAAAAGATCATCACCGATCTCCTTAGCGTCGGTGAGAAGGTTGAGGAGAAAATTAAGACGTTGGTCATGCTTTCATCGCTTCTCCCTTCTTTTATGTCTTTGATGACTGCTTTTTTTATGAGAATGAGCACCATCAAGATAGATGAGATTACTTCTGTACTTCTTTAGAGTGAGATTCTCAGACTGGAGAATCGAGCTTTGAGTTCAAATGATGACTCAGCTATGACAGTGATTGAAGAAGGTGGTAGTAGAGGATGAAGGGGCAGAGGATCGCAAAGTGGATGATCCAGATCCAAGTCGAGGGACTTCAGTAAGATCATATGCTATAGGTATGATGAGTTGAGGCATCAAGTCTGTAACTCAAAGATCAAACGAGGGCTATTACGGCAGCGATCTAAGATAGCGATATAGAAGAAAATGATGATGTTCTTTTAGTGTCAGACGAAGTATCTACTTCTTCCTCCCATTAAAGTTTAGACTCGACATATTCGCATCATATTTATTGCAGAGAGAAATTATTTGATTTCTTAGAGAGCAGTGAGGGCATCATTTATTTGCCGGATGGATCGAGCTGTGTGATCAAGCGTATTGAAACTATCAGCTTACAAACTCATGATGGAGCAGTGAAGAAATTGGACAAGGTCTGATACATACCAAATTTTAGAAATAATCTAATTTCGCTGAGTAAACTGGATTCAAACAGCTATAGATAGAGAGCTGAAGATGAATCCTGAAGGTTCTACACATTAGTAGAATTATGATGAAGGGAAAGATGTATGGAGGACATTACCTTTTAGCAGGGAGCTCAGCATGAGGTGGAGCTTCAGGAGCTAGTGAAAGCTCAGATCGAGGTGGAGCTCCAAGTACAGATGGATTGGGCACGAGATGAAAGACTCAGGAGGATGACAGGCAACATCGTAAGGTGAAGTTTCTATTGCCGCAGGAGGCTACTCTGAGCAGGTCTCAAATCAGACGGATCACAGCATATGATGGAGATGGGATCAAGTGTTCTAGCTTGACTCCCATATTTGCCTATCCGTGAGTAGTTAGGCATATATCCCAAGGCATCGGGGTGAGATCATCATAGAAGCTCTCAAAATGAGGTAGAGGCCGAATATCGAGTTGAGATGGAAATTATTAGGTTTTAGCACCTCAAATTCGACCCACGGCAGTTCAAGATGGAAAGTCCACAGTAGAGAATAGCATGCGTAGCCCGCAGACCCAGCCTGCAGGTGCCTAGGCCCACTAGCACCCATGGCTCATAGGCCTGCAGCACATGCGGTCCAGGATGTGCGGGTGCATGTAGCCCAGTCGAGTGTGAGGCCCAAGATGCATGCAAACATGCAGTTTGGCTTGTAATTTAGGTGTGTGCCCATACGGTGCATGTGCGGTCCACCATGCACACATGATATAAGTCACGGTCATGTGCTCCCCATGGACCGCATGATCCAGGGTCATTTTCATGTAGCTCACGCATGCATGGATGAGTGCGCGACACACGGCATGCATAGGGAGGTTCGATCCATCATGTGGAATATCAGCGCACGTCTACACATGGTTCACACCTGGGATAGTGTGATCCGATGGCCAAAATTTGCATGCAGGTGTGATCGGATAGTTGTGGAAGCTTGCAGAGTTGATCAGGAGGCTGAGACGGGTTCTGAAACCTAACAAGATTTGGTTTAGGCCCTATAAAAGAGTCTTAATGGCCTGTAGGCAATGTTTAGCGACTAAGAATGGCTGTGAAGCAGAGAGAGTGGCAGAGGGTCATCCTTGGGAGAGTTTTGTGAGAGCTTTGTAAGGGAGTTTTTGGTCGAGAGTTTTTTATTGAGAGAGAGAGATTGATGTATGAGAGTTGAGAGGGTGTGATCTCTTCTTATATTTATTTTTTTTTTATAGTGAAGCTTGCATGCCCCATGGAGGCAAGTCTTGGGCTGATCCACATATTTGATTGTATTTTTTTTTATTTCTCTTCTTTCTTCTTATTGCAGTATCGACATCATTACCTGGATTAGCGATTTTGGATGGGGGATCCATATTTTGCACTCATGAGAGATTCTTTCCAATATGTGATTAGCAATCTTGGATGGGGGATTCATATTTCACACTCATGAGAGATTCTTTCCAACATCTCCAATAGGAACTGGGGTGGAGCACCATTGAAGAAGCCTAAGAGACTCTTTTTGAGATAGCTCAACAACTCTTTTATCAATAACAAGAGACTAAAGAGCATCATGGAAGCTTCTCAGTGGGAAGTCATCGATCTAAAGAAGAGGGGTCTTCAGTTATCTGAAGTTTCTCATCCTACTTCCTGCAAATGAATAACTCAATTTGGCCTAGGTGAGCTTGATGAGGAAGGTGATCGCTTTCATGAAACTCAATGAGCTGTCCATGGAGAGGTTGATCTTTGGCAAGAGATCACCAATTTTAAAGAGGAGCTTCAGGTCATTAGGGATGAAGCATCTACCACCCGAGCTAATAGAATCCATTCCCTTCACCAAGTCGTAGAGATGAAGGTGGAGCTGATCGAGGCCAAGAGGGAAGTCAACTATCTGAAAGAAGAGGTCGCTAACCTTCTGGATTTCATTCAGTCTCAATCTAGCCAGGCGGGCTCTTGAGATGAGGTTTTCCCTCAAGATAGTGCTGACCTTGCTATTGACGAGAGGGGGCCTCCAGGACCAAGGGCCGAGGATGCCTCAGTCTCCCTAAGATGTCGCAATAAATAGATCCTTTGATCTAGAGGAGATAGAGAAGTCACTTGGTTCCTTCAAGCGAGGCTTCAAAAGCTCCCAAATGATCCTCCACTGTCATCTTTCAGTGGTGGAGACTGCACTGGATCCCCTCATCCCTGAACAGACTTCTTTTAAGGAAGCGTGGAAGGTTCAGAAAGATAGGAAGAAGAGGATCCAAGACTTGGCCACTTCTCTTATTCCTTGATCGGATGTATTTTTTTCTTTTCTTTTGAAATAAAAGAGATTTTTCTTTTACTCCTTTCTTGTATTTCTTTGCATGAGCTTTCCTTCCGACCATTCAGTAGCATAGGATGCACAACTCTTCAGTGCCCGCCTTGTGCTGGTTCGAAATTCGTGCTAAGACAATCTACCTCTCAATCATGTGGGACATTGTACCATGTACAAACTTCAGCAACTGATTTTGCCTCCTACAAATTTGGAGCTGGTGTCCTTGGTGATCTGGGGAGCATTTATTGCTCTACTAATTAGCACAGCTTTCTTTCTAGAAGACTATATAATCTTGACTGTCACAATCTCAAATTGGTATTCTACCGAAAGGGACACCTGGAATGTCTTTCCAAGAAAGGTATGATCTCTAGAGCCATTGGGGTTATGACACTTAGTGCACAACCTGGGAGATGAATGGTGTTTACTTTCTAGGTCCTCTATGAATAGAAGGAAAGGGTTCTCACTTGCGGTCAAGCCCACTCCCTCCAATTTCCTTGCTTGTGAAAGTGCTAGAGAAGATGGTACAATTGTCACGATCTTCCACTAGGAACATTGTGATTGTTGGCAGCTACTACACTATAGAGGCATTCTCTCCTACCCTCCAGTTACCTTCGGGGTGTCCAAAAGGGGCACACTTGCAAACACCTTACCCTAGTATGGGAGATATCGAGAATTGTCACCATTCTAGTTGTGGAACCATGATTGCTATCGTCTTAAGAAAGTTGCTGATATCTAAGCAACATCCTCGCAGGACCTATTGTTGAAGTTCCATCTCCTTAACACAGGCTCCACTAAGAATGCAGCAACATTCCTTGTGGAGCTGCACTAGCTCTTGGTCTTGGCTTAGAGTAGGCGACTGCTTAGGGGGCCTTCTCAATATCGAGCCTTATAGAGAGGTCTTGGACCTTTCAATGGGGCAACCTTTTGTCCCCCAAGCGCATCTCTAGTCCCTTTGAAAGGAATATCCAAGAGATATATGGGTCCCATTAGTAAGCAGCCTAACGAAACCATGCCATCCTCGATATCTTTTGCTGCAAGATGGACTCCTTTCTCTATTCCTCGATATTTTCTTTTTTGTACTTAGAAGTCTTCATATGTATTATAACTTGGCCATCGAACCGAAACTTTGGACTTGGGGATTATCAATAAAAAAAGACTATTCTTTTTGACTCTTCTCTTGTGTGTTGCAATGACTTAGGTGAATGCATTGAAATTTGAGGCTTTGCCTCTACCCAGTCCCAATCTTGTTGCATTTATGATGGTCTTCCAAGGCCTTGGCCCCCCAACATCGGCGATAGGCTAAAAGCTTTGAGAAAGTTATGGGTGAGTTATCATGTCGTAGGCCAGGCTGTCATGTCTATTGGGTAGTTTTGGGAGAACTCACTCAGCTATCCGGTTATTCTTCGATAGTAGAAAGCTCCAAGCCTCAAAGGGTGAGTTACCATACCTGTCTTTTTCACATCCTAGAGATCTCGATGAGCATTCATCAAGTCTTGTAGCAAAATCAAGTTCTAATTTAGGAGTGATCAAGCTTCGAAGAATGACTGAGCCTCAGGGAGCCTCCTTATCTAGAATCCATAGATCCCGAGGGGGCAGGACAGTCATGGTAACTCACCTAGGACTTTGAAGATGGAAGGCTCTGAGCCTTTGGTGGAGAATATGCCCACATAGGCTAGAAGCTCTGAGAAAGTTATGGGTGACCTGATCTAGGGCGTCGTGAGTTCTCCCAAAACTATCCAATAGACATCATAGCCTGGCCTACGAGGCTCGAAGATTTTAGCCTATGTTGGGCTTTACAGACATGGCAACTTAGTCTGGGGCATCACAAGCTCTTCCAAGGCTTTCTGACAAACATAACAGCCTAGCTTGGGGTATAAAAACTCATCCAAAACTTTTTCAGAGTTTTTGGCTTACATAGGCATACTCTTTCCCCCGAGGCTCAAAACCTTCCACCTCAGAGGCATACCAAATACTCAAAGCTTTACTGGAATGGCAATTTGACCTGAGGCATAGCAAGCCCTCCTAGGGCTTTTCGATGGCCATGGCAACCTGGTTAGGGCATGGTGACTCACCCAAGATCTTCTCAAAATTTTTGGCCTACATGGGCATACTTCCCCCTAAGGCTCGAAGCCTTTCTCCATCGGAGGCATACTGGATAGTCGAGGCTTTATGGATATGACGATCTAATTTGGAGCATAGGAACCTCTCTCAGGGCTTTCTGATAGGCATAACAGTCTAGCCTGAGGCATAACAACTCATCCAAGACTTTTTTGTTCTAGTCCATCAATCTCCTCTAGGTGGAGAATGACTTCTCACATGCTCCACCCCTCCAGTGTGATTGGGCCTGAGGCTTTGCATCTCTAAACTGCATCACTCAATAATATTTTTTTTATATGAAGAAAGATTAGAGTTTTATTGTAGGATCAGTTTTATATGATACATCTCACAGATAGTAAGGTTGGAGATTGATAGAATTTCAAGTGCAAGAGAGGGATGTCCCATTCAACTATTCCAGACGATAGGTCCCAAATTGTACTATCTCAACAATGTGATAAGATCCTTCCCAGTTGGATAAGAGTTTTGCTTGCTCGATTGCCTAACTAACTTCAGTCCTCCTAAGCATCAAATTTTCAGATCGAAAGTACTTCTCCTTCACCCTGGAGTTGTAGTAGCATGCGATGCGATGCGCTGCTGGTATGCCGCCATTTAGACTTACACCTTCTCTCTTATTTTTTCTAGTAGATCTAGATTTGTCCATAGGTCTTTTGAATTTCTCTATGTATCAAAGGTCTCCAATCGATGCAAGGGCAGGCTTATCTCAAGGGGATAATTACTTCAGTCTCGAAGGCTAGGTTGAATGGCATCTCATCTATGTGTGGTTCAATGAGTTCACAGAGCATTATGCAGTTTATCTACCTAGAGTCTTTTAGCTTTGTCCAACCAGGTCTTCAAGTCCTGAAGGTTGGTCTGGTTGGTCACCTCATCTCTCTCTATTTGCTTGGGGATGTCTCATTAAGATGAATTGTGGTTGATGTGCAGCTCTTGATAGAACCTCCGAAAGGAGATGTTATTGAACTGTCAATTGTTATCGGTTATGATGATCCGATGTAGGCCAAAGTGACAAATGATGCACTTTCAGACTAAGTTGCAGGCATTCCACTCAGTGATCCAGGCAAGTTACTCAGTCTCAATCCACTTGATGAATATCCACCCCCCACTGAGTGAAAGATTAAGGAGAGCTAATTGGAGCGAGTGGAGCTACCGATAGATGCTGAACATTGGAGTGTCACTTATAGAGTTTTTTCTTGAGCATCACATACCACAGGATAGGAATTTGACTCTTTGAGCTTTAGCCTGATCTTCCAAAAGCAACCCTTTCTATAGGTACCTGATTAGTGGATCCATCCAGCTTGGTTTATGATCAACCTGTATCACTCAGGTTGGCTCTTCCTTGATGCTAGGCTTATCAAGGATCTCCACAAAAGGTGGCCTCTAAATATCGACATATTCAAAGGTCACCAACTTCAATAGTAGAGTTGCTCGGACATTCTCCAACCTGAGTATCTATAAAATCTTAAACTTATTGGAAGAATGAATTATTTCTTCTACCTTCTATAGATACCTCCCCATGGAAGGTGCCTTCACCTCGTAGTCCCTCGAATTGGCCAACCACTAGTTGAGAGTCGCTGAGGACCTGAAGGTGTTGAACTCCAAGCTCCTAAGTGACCCTCAGCCTAGCCCAGAGTGCTTCATACTCCATTTTATTATTCTAAGTCTAGAAGATGAAATAGAGGGTGTGATCTACAATGATGCCATCGAGACTAGTGAGGATCAGCCTAGCCCTAGTGCCCCCAGCATTAGATGATCCATTAACATGCAGTGTCAGGGGCTCGCTGGAGTAAAGTCAAAAGATTTTGGTGTAGTCTCAATCTCCTATGGATGCGTACATTCTACAAGAAAATCTACCAACATCTAGGCCTTAATGGATGTGAGAGTTGATAGCGAATATCAAATTTCTCAAGCTCTATGGCCCACTTAGACAATCATCCCGAAGTATTAGGCTTCTGCAAGACTTGCCCTAGGGGTTGACTAGTTAGCACAATGACGGAATGTGCTTGGAAGTAGGGTCGAAGCCTTCATGCCAAGGTCACCAAAGCATAGGTAATCTTCTCCACTTTGGGGTATCTAGTTTGATCCCATAATATACTTCTAATGTAGTAGACAAGCTTGTGCACATCATCTTTCTCCCAAGTGAGGATCAAGCTTACGACCACATGGGAGATGGCAAGGTACAAATACAATGTATCCCTAGTAGATGGCCTGGTTAGGAGCAGAGCCAAGACAAAATACTTTTGAAAATGGTTGCATGTGGCTTAGCACTCTGCTATCCATTGGAAGTCCTTGATCTACTTTAGAACCTTGAAGAATGGCAAGCACTTCTCTACCGATCTAACCATGAATCTGCTTAGTGCAACCAATCATACTGTGGGGCACTGCACTTTCTTCTGAGTCTTCAGTGGCGACATCTCCAAGATGGATCAGATTTTCTTTGGATTTGTCTGGTTCCTATAGTGGGTAACTATGAAACTCAAAAAAAATTTTGAGACCACACCGAAGGTGCATTTGCTCAGATTGAGCTTCATGCGATACTTTCTTAAGTTCTCAAAGATTTTCTTGAGATCCATCATGTGCTACTCTGTTTGACAGCTTTTTACTAGTATGTCATCAATGTAGACCTTCATATTGTGACCAATCTGATTCTTAAAGACCTTGTTGGTGAGGCACTAGTAGGTAGCTCTCACATTCTTCAAGCCGAAGGGTATAATCTTGTAACAGTATAGCCCATAGTTGATGATGAAGGATGTCTTCTTCTTATCTTTAAGCACCATCTGGATTTGGTTATATCCAGAGAAAGTGCCCATGAAGTTGAGCATCTAATGTTCTATGGTGGCATCGACGAGCTGGTCTATCCTGGGCAAAGAAAATCTATCCTTTGGATAGGTTTTATTTATATCAGTAAAGTTTATACATACACACCATTTGTCATTCGCCTTCTTGACGAGGATGACATTCGCCAGCCAATCAGGGTAGTCTACCTCATGGATGAAGCCTGCCGCTAGTAGCTTGTCCATCTATTGTTTGATTGCCTATTGGCATTCGAGGGTGAACCTCCACTTCTTCTCCCGCATCAATCAATGTGACCGATCGATATGCAAATGATGCACCACAACTTCTAGGTTAATGCCAAGCATATCCATGGCTGACCCGCAAAGACATTAGCACTGGCTTGCAGAAAATCCAAGAGCCTTATTTGGGAGGCTTCATCCTATAGCAATCTAATCTGGACCATCCTGCTTGGGTCAAACTCATGCAAGGGAATCGAGATGAGCCACTTAGCCAGCTCCCCACATTGCTGCCTTCTCTCATCATAGGCATCAAAACCTTCAATGGGAAGGGTCTCCCTTGGCCTCTTGCCCTTGAGAGTTGCAACATGCATTGCTTGGCTAGAGCTTGATTGCCTTGAACCTCTTCCATTCCTTGGATGGTTGGAAACCTCACCAATAGATAGTAGGTGGAGATGACGGCTTAGAGAGCATTCAAGCTGGGCCTCCCTAATATCACATCATAAGCGGAGGCAAGCTTCACCACTAAGAAGTCAAGCATGACCATGACTTACCTCGAGCCTTGTCCTATGGTCATAGGCAAGGTTATGACATTCTCAACAGGGACAGTGTCTCCTGAAAAATCAGTCAAGCAAAAATTGATCTTTCAGAGCCAGTCCATGGGCAGATTCATCTTATAAAAAGCATCATAAAATAAGATGTCTGTAAATCTTTCATTATCCATCAATATTCTTTTTATATCATAGTTTGCAATAGTCATGGAAATAACTATAGCATAGTCATGGGGATCTGGACATGTTCAGCATCGACGTTAGAGAAAGAGATGATTTTGTCCAACCTCTATCTCTTCAGTGTAGGGTCCACCACCTAGGCTATATGGGCATAGATCATCCTTAAGGATGAGCTTGCACCTCTAGCTGCAGATCCTCCTGCGATGGTGCGAATGACTTCAACGTTGGGTCTATTGTCAATCGGAGGCTTAAGCACAGGCTGAAGCTCATGCCCTGAAGCCTCAATATTCTTTGAGTGGTTGATAATAATGTTATATCTCAAAAATTAAATTGGCTTTGAATTGAATATAAATATTACAATTATAAGACTTTTTTTTTCAATTGAATGGTTCAAATGAAATCAGAAACTTATCTCTTGATACTCAACTATGGTGCGCATTCACAATAACCTCCTTTCATTTCTCTTTTTCTCATATAGCATATCCTAAATAGTTAAGTGCTAGTCCTGAAACCCTTGATTTCCCAAGCTTGCTCACTCTATCTCTCTCTATCCTACCCTTCTCCTCATTATTGTCCCTGGACTTATCCTTAGCTTCTCTCTCTCTCTCTCTTTCTCTCAATCTCGATTCTTCCTTCAAATTATTTTTCTTCCTATTTTTCTCAGATGCGGCAACCCAAGATGGGAGGGGGGTGAATTGGATTTATTAAGAAAAATGAGAAGTATTTAGGCTCAAAAATAATTTTGAAAGTATTTGTGCAGAGCTTACCAAAAAATAAATGAGCAGTAGAAGGATAAGAGTAAAGATAGTCATACGACCATAAATACAAGAAATTTATAGTGATTCTATATTCAACTCAGCACCTACATCCACTCTCTAAGTTAACTCACTTGAGAATTTCAACTATAATTTTATAAGATTATAATTTGATTTTTTTTACAGGTTCGCAATCCAATCTAATTGGTTTTTCTTGACTCACCAATTAGAACTTTATAATTAAGTATTTTTTCGAGCTCATAAGCAATCCAGTTAATTTTTTCTGGCTCCATCTTATAATATTCATTTTTTGGCCTGGACCAACCCTCAAAAATTAATTTTTTTCTCAATAAACTTATCACAAAAATAAAGAAAGATATATAAGAATTTAAAGTATAAAGAATAAAATTTTTAAACTGTCGAAGAAGTCAAAGTGGTTTAGCTCTTTTATCCTTTGACTTCTTCCTTAAATGCTAAGAGAGGATTGATGGATATTTGAATGCTTTTACTCGGTAGTTGCTAGCTCAATTAAGTGTATACCTCCTCTCCTTTAAATTGAGTAGATAAGGAAAGGAGAAAATTGAAAGCTCTTAGGATGTCCTTCCTCTCTTTCCTTTTTTTTCACTGAATAGCCTGAATATTTTCTTCTATAGATTCAATATAGCTATGTTTCCTATTTGAATTCTCCATATTTATGACCTTAAAAAAGGTTAAAATTAATGCATGAGCAGTTGGAAGCTCAAAAATAACCATTTGACACAAAATATAGTCATTTAAAATAGTTAGAAAAACTAGCCATTATGCTGTCAGATTCTATAAGTCAACTCATCCAACTCTTAATCGGCTAATCTAAAGTGCTAAGTCAGCTAAGTAAAACTCTAAGTTGGCTCAAGATCAGATATAATTTTTTTTGTTTTCTATCTGTTCTATTTGCTTAAGATTGGATTGGCTCAAAATTTTCTTAGTCGGCGAACTCTATGACTTGATCGGTTAGCTTATTTTCTGGATTAGCTCAGAGAATTTGTAAACTTTTACTATTTTTATTTTCTTTTGTCTCTGAGATAAAGTCAACTAACATATTCTTTGAGTTGACTAAGTTTCTATCTTAATCAGCTATCTTGTTTTTATAGTGGGCTCGAAGAATATCTAAAATCTTCAATCTTCTATTTTTAACCTGAGTCTGAGGTTGAGTCAGCTATCCATTTATGTGAGTTGGCAATGATCCTATCTTGGTCGGCTCAGAAAAATATTTGATTGACTAAAAAAATCTAAATTTTACATCTTTCTGCCTTTTTCCTTGAACTGAGACTGGGTCAGCTGAGCTTCTATCTTGGTCGGCTCCAAGCATGCTAAAAGTAATTCTCTCTATTTTTTAGCAGTTTTCTTTGTTCAAAGATATTTTGAGCTAGATTTATCTTCTCCAACTTAATTTTTTAAATAGATAATCTTGTTGAGAAAACTTTCTAGGCTAGACTTTTCTTTTTCAATTTTTTTTTATACCGAACTTAGTTTATTTGCTTCCAAAGCTTAAAAAATTGATTTTGGAAATGTAAATTTACTCAAATTTTTAGAAGGCTTCTTCTTAAATGAGATCAATCATTAAGTATTTATAAAAAAATCCTATAATCACTCTCATAAGCATCACTAGTAACCATAATTTGCACTCAAACTCCATCGATATCATCAAAATTAATTCCTAGGCTAACAATCTTTTTCTTTTTAATGATGACAAAACCCTTTTAGTACTACCATTCAAGTACCAAAAGGCCTTTAAAAATTTTGATATGAAATATCTTAACAAGATTTAATAGCTAATTTCAATAAAGATCATATATTTGTCAAATTTGACTATATTCAAAAGTTTCAAACAAAAACTCTCCCTTTCTTATGTAGAAAAGCAATATTTTTTAAATGACAATGAACTTATCAAATTTGAACAAGTTTTGAATAAAACTCCCCTTTATTATGCAGAAATGTAATAGTTTTGAAAAACTTTGAACTTTTGAGTAGCATTCTTCAGCATTCTTCCTTTTTGAATTTATTTTCTAATACTCTCTTGATTTCTCTCCCTTTTTGTCATAATCAAAAAGGTCAACAAAAAATTTTCTCCCCCATTTTATTACAAATAAATATATTTATGCAACACCTTCTCTTAATCAAATATAAGCCAAGTAGGCACATGCATTACAATGACATTCATTCATTTATAATTAAAGAGAAATGACATAAGAAAGTAATATTTACTCATTTATTTCTAATATTTACTCATTTATTTCACAAAACATAGCATATCATTAATAATCGAAGTTTTTACATATAGTAAAGTGCCCATCCTTTACAAAAAGAAAAACATATAAGGACAAGGCAATCACATAAAATAAGTGTAAAAATAAACATGTAAATATGCAAAATATGATGTATCCCATGAAAGGATCAATTAGAGGTTGGTGTAGGGTTGAGCATAGTGACAGGTCTCTAGAATCCAATAATCCTAGAGCCGACCTAGCTTTATCTCGCTTATCCAGTATCTATCTAATAAGAATCTCCATAGAGCCCAATAGCCTGTCATGGATACGCTCCTCCAATTCTTTCATCTAATCTTCATCCAATTAGACCCTCGAAGGTGCAATATCCTCTAGCTGAGCAGGTTGAGTTACAAATGTGGAGGGAGCCTACTCTCTCTACTCTTCTAGCTCTATCATAGTGTGAGTTCTCTCTCTGTCTGACTCCTCCCTATCAATCCCCCATCTCACCCAATTATCTTCAACTTTACAATATCTCATCTGTTGCAAGGATCGATCATTGTAGGTGTCAAAGTGTTGTGGCTTCTTAGAATTTTCTCTTTCTAAAACAACTCCAAACTTTATGAAATACAATAGTTAGAAACATCTCATACGACAGAGCTAGCTTGACACAAGAAGCTATCTCTTGCATAACTTTAGTCATGAGGGCCGAAAAGTTGAAAGGGATTTCTTGGACAATATGATGCATCAATGTAACATCCTTCTTGATGACAAAATCAAATTGGCCAACTCGAGGAAGAAAAATCCAGGTAGTTAAATGATGCAAAAGTCTTATCTCCACAAATAATTTCTTTGCCAAAATCTCCTCAAACTTTATGACATCCTTTCTATCTAACACAATTTGCAACCTACTTCACTTATCTTCCAACCAATCTGAACCACTAACAGATACCCTAAGGAGGTATCCAAGTCGGTCCACATTAAGTGTAATTTTAACTTTCTTTGCTTCAATCTCAATACTATTGAATCCAACTTTAGCATTTCCATAGAATTTGTTGGTGCAAAAATCCGCTTGCGTGGAGAAGCTGGAGTCGAGGGAGTCGCGGTCGCCGTCGGGACCTGCAAAGGAAGTCTAAACCGGAGGTGGGGTTGCTCCGGCAAGACCCTCCGACGCTCAAGTCAGTTCTCTGCCTCAACAAGAATGGAGTGCTCGAACGGAGAATTTAGCAGAGTTTTTAGGTAAAAAACTAGAGCTTATCGAATAACATATTTGGGATCCCCTCTTTTATAGGCGGAGGGCTCAACAGACTGATAGCGATGTTCATAACCGTCTCGTAGTGGACCGTCCATCGTCAGGAGGAATTTGTTGCGAGGAGTAGTGGAGTAGACCCGTGGCCCTCATTGCAGCATGCCACGTGGAGTCTGCCGCAGGGAGTGGAGCGGCGTCCGTTGTCGCGACTTGCCAGCGGATGGAGGAATCGCACAGTATCCGTTACAGAAGGTGGAGCAGGATCGTGGGCATCATAGCGGTCTGCCAGGGAATAGTGGAGCCGCACGGGATCCGTCACAGGAGGTGGAGCAGAGTCGTGGCCGTCATAGCGGTCTACCAGGGAATAGTGGAGCTGCGCGGAATCCGTCGCAGGAAGTGGAGCAGGATCGTGGTGGTTGCTGTGTTGCGCCAGAAAGTGCGGATTTGTTGGCTGAAGTTCGGCAGCGGTCGGAGCTGGTCACGGAGCCTGGCTCCCGTAGGAGCCCGGGCGGAGTCCTCCTTGTGATTGAAGTCGTGGGCAGAGCCCGACTCCCGTGGGAGTCCGGGCGGAGTCCTTCTGCAATTAAAGTCGAGTGCAAAGTTTGACTCCCGTGGGAGTCCGGACGGAGCTTACCGGCAGTTGAAGTTGGTGACGGAGCACGGCTCCCGTAGGAGTCCAGGCGGAGTCCTCCTTGAGGTTGGAGTCGTGGGCGGAGCCCGGCTCCCGTGGGAGTCCGGGCGGAGTCCTCTCGGAGTTGCAGTCGTGGGCGGAGCCTGGCTCCCGTAGGAGTCTGGGCGGAGTCCCCTGCAATTGAAGTCAGGTGCGAAGTCCGGCTCCCGTAGGAGTCCGGACGGAGCTTACCGACAGTTGAAGTTGGCGACGGAGCCCGGCTCCCGTAGGAGTCCGGGTGGAGTCCCCTGCAATTGAAGTCAGGTGCAAAGTCCGGCTCCCGTAGGAGTCCGGACGGAGCTACCGGCAGTTGAAGTTGGCGACGGAGCCCGGCTCCCGTAGGAGTCCGGGCGTAGTCCCCTGCAATTGAAGTTAGGTGCGAAGTCCGGCTCCCGTAGGAGTCCAGACGGAGCTCACCAGCAGTTGAAGTTGGCGATGGAGCCCGGCTCCCGTAGGAATCCGGGCGAAGTCCTCCTTGCGGTTGAAGTTGTGGGTGGAGCCCGGCTCCCGTAGGAGTTCGGGTGGAGTCCTCTCGGAGTTGAAGTCGGGTGCGAAGTCCGGCTTCCGTAGGAGTCCAAACGGAGCTTACCGGCAGTTGAAGTTGGCGACGGAGCCCGGCTCCCGTAGGAGTCCGGGCGGAGTCCTCCTTGCGGTTGAAGTTGTGGGCGGAGCCGGCTCCCGTAGGAGTCCGGGCGGAGTCCCCTGCAATTGGAGTCAGGTGTGAAGTCCGGCTCCCGTAAGAGTCCGGACGGAGCTCACCGACAGTTGGAGTTGGCGATGGAGCCCGGCTCCCACAGGAGTCCGGGCGGAGTCTCCCTGAGGTTGGAGTCGTGGGCGGAGCCCGGCTCCCGTGGGAGTCCGGGCGGAGTCCTCTTTGCGGTTGAAGTTGTAGGCGAAGCCCGGCTCCCGTAGGAGTCCGGGCGGAGTCCTCTCGGAGTTGAAGTCGTGGGCGGAGCCTGGCTCCCGCAGGAGTCCGGGCGGAGTCCCCTGCAATTAAAGTCAGGTGCGAAGTCCGGCTCCCGTAGGAGTCCGGGCGGAGTCCCCTGCAATTGAAGTCAGGTGCGAAGTCCAGCTCCCATAGGAGTCCGGACGGAGCTTACCGGCAGTTGAAGTTGGCGACGGAGCCCGGCTCCCATAGGAGTCCGGACGGAGTCCTCCTTGCGGTTGGAGTCATGGGTGGAGCCCGGCTCCCGTGGGAGTTCGGGCGAAGTCCTCTCGGAGTTGAAGTCGTGGGCGGAGCCTGGCTCCCGTAGGAGTCCGGGCGGAGTCCCCTGCAATTAAAGTCAGGTGCGAAGTCCGGCTCCCGTAGGAGTCCGGATGGAGCTTACCGACAGTTGAAATTGGCGACGGAGCCCGGCTCCCGTAGGAGTCCGGGCGGAGTCCTCCTTGCGGTTGAAGTTGTGGGCAGAGCCTAGCTCCCGTAGGAGTCCGGGCGGAGTCCCCTGCAATTGGAGTCAGGTGCGAAGTCCATCTCCCGTAGGAGTCCGGACGGAGCTCACCCGCAGTTGGAGTTGGCGACGGAGCCCGGCTCCTGTAGGAGTCTGGGCGGAGTCCCCTGCAATTGAAGTCAGGTGCGAAGTCCGGCTCCCGTAGGAGTCCGAACGGAGCTCACCGGCAGTTGAAGTTGGCGACGGAGCCCGGCTCCCGTAGGAGTCCGGGCGGAGTCCTCCTTACGGTTGAAGTTGTGGGCGGAGCCCGGCTCCCATAGGAGTCCGGGCGGAGTCCCCTGCAATTAAAGTCAGGTGCTAAGTCCAGCTCCCGTAGGAGTCCGGACGGAGCTCACCGGCAGTTGGAGTTGGCGACGGAGCCCAGCTCCCGTAGGAGTCCGGGCGGAGTCCTCCTTGAGGTTGGAGTCGTGGGCGGAGCCCGGCTCCCGTGGGAGTCCGGGCGGAGTCCTCTTTGCGGTTGAAGTTGTGGGCGGAGCCCGGCTCCAGTAGGAGTCCGGACGGAGTTAATCCTATTGAGAACTTCGGCTGTGGGTATTTTATACCCAACGCCAGTCCCCCTACTTCCGAGTTTGAATTTGAATGAAGGAAGTACAGAGAGACTGGCATAGCCAGAGTTGTCCCCTCGAACCCTGCGCACGACCGCCCCCAGATATTTTGACATTAAATGTGTGCGTGCTGGAGTCATTTCGAATCGGGGCGATACGAAGGGACTCTTCGAAATTCCCGTCGGTACACTGGCCCAGGTACGGTGCCATAATGGCTCTGCCGATCCGTCAGCCACTTTTAGCCGCCCGTCGGGGGAGTGGGACACGTGTCGGGCGCGGGCTGGTCTGGGGAGATTCGCGATCATTATGGCGTCGGATCCCAGGTCTAGTTAAACCCGTCCTTCCACTTTTAGGGGCCCTATTCCATTCCAGAGTTCTAACAGTGTCTGCCTTCCCTTCGAGAGCCATGTTTCAGTTGGTATCTTCTCGAGCCGTAGGCGCCCTTCAAATCGTCCCTGTCTTCGTCCCTCTGGTCCCTCAGAGCGATCTAGGTTAGTTCCAGCACCTTCATCTTTCTTCCCGCCGCTTAGGGACCTCTTTTTTGCCATTATTTTTTGTATTCCTCTGAGTTAGTTTCCTGTGACCTCTCGCCCCTCATCCTGTCCGTCTTCTTCGGGATCTTTAGAGCCTCATTCGAAGCTACTCAAAATGTCATCCGGCTCTTCCGCTTCCTGTAGTTCCGGGAGTTCTTCCGCCTCAAACCCCCAGGTCCCTTGCTCTGTAGACGAACCTGTGTCTGGGGCTGGGCTCTGCCCGATTTTTGCACCGAGCGCCATTCCATGTTCCCTGACTCCGGAGGAACTCCTTCTGATAAGGGTTCAGTATGGAGTTCCTCCGGAGTACGACCTGGAGTTGCCTAGCCCTTCTGACCGGGCTAGCACTCCTCCACCCGATCATTTTTGCCTGTATCAGGAGGCGTTCCGTGCCGGACTCTGGCTTCCGCTTCCATCCTTTATTGTCGCCCTCTTCCACTTCTTAGACATCTCCTTGGCTTCTGTGGCCCCGAATTCTTTTAGGTTTTTGATAGGATTTCTCTCCCTTTGCCACGTAGTCGAGGTCCAACCGTCCCTCTCCCTGTTTAGGCACTTCTATACTTTCAAGCACCATCCCTTGGCGAAGGACTGGTGGTACTTCTCCCCCCAGTTTGACAAGAAGGGGTTGCTGAAAGGTGCCCCTTCTTCAATCCATAATTGGAAGGAGAAATACCTCTTCGTCCACTGCCCGACCCTGAGGCTGGGCCTGCCCCCTTGGGGCTCTCTGAGGGATTCTATCCGTCGGGCCCCCAGCCAGGGGGAGGATGACCTCCAGGCTGCCCGGAAGCTTCTTGCCTATTCCGCTCCTTCCTTTCCCAATCTTTTGAGGGAGCAATTTCTGTTCAACATCGGCCTGAGCCCCCAGGATCCTGCGAGTATTTCATCTTTTCCTCTATCTTCTTTTTTCCTGCTTTTCTTCTTTTTCTTTCTTTTTTTTTTTACCTCTTCTTCCTTCTCTCTCTTTTTCTCCTCTCTCTTTTTTTTTCGATTTCTGACTCTTGATTGATCGGTTTGCTTCTTTTTCTTCTCTTTTTTTTTTTTATGGAATGGACGCCGAAGCAGCGCGAATGCTTGCCAGGGGCCTCAGGGCCCACAAAAGAAAGGGTGTCGCGACCTCCGGATCGGGGAAGAGGGCCAGGGCGGAGGAGTCGAGCTTGGCCGCACCCGCCCAGACGGCTCCAGCGATTGACATTCCCTCGGATGCCGAGGCAACGGCTCCCCGGACCTCCTCGAGGAGTCCGCCTACTGGGGCCCCCATTTCGGGGGTCCGTCCCGCGGAGGTGCCCATAGCCGAGAGGGGGAAGAGAAGGAAGTCGGTGGCCCGCAGGGTGAGTAGCCGTCGAACTGCTGCTGACGAGTCCCTCCGCTCCGAAGAGGGGCCGGAGAATCCCTTCAATGACAGGGACTTGATCAGGCGGTTGATCGACGGCTGCATTCTGCCCGACGTCGTCGAGAGGATCGACCGCACCGATCTTGAGCAGCGGGCCTGGGACTCTTTGGGGTCCTTCCTTGAGGTAAGCAAATCTTCATTTACCTGGCTATTCGGCCCTTGTTCTGATCCCCTAACTGCCCTTACAGATCGGGCACCAGCTCCTCGCCAATATCGAGGCATTGAACCGTGCGAGGAGGGACATCATCTAGGTGGAGGAGCGCTGTCGGGCCGAGGTTGCTCGCCTCCAAGAAAAGACGGCCGAAGTAGTCGCCCTCCAAGAGGCCCTGGAAAGAGAGAAACAAGCCCAGGAGGAGGAGAGGCAGACCTTAAAGGAGTCGGCGAGAAAGGCGGAGGCTGAGGCCGCCAACTTGGCTGAGCAGATTTCGGTCCTGATCTCGGAGGACAGAGTCCTTGCGGTAGAGGAATTCAAGACCTCCGCAGAGATGAGGGACCTGAACGTTCAATTCAGCCAGGAGGCGTTCATCAAGGGGTTCGAGCTCTGCCAAGAGAAGGTGGCCAGAAAATTTTCGGAGCTCGACCTCAGCTTCCTAGGCGAGGAGTCCGAAGACGAGGCCGGTCCCTCGCCAGCCACCACTGCTATCGCAGCCCCCTTGCCGGGGACCTGAGTTCTCCAACCCCCGCCCCTGAGGTCTGAGACCTCCGACCTTGTATTTTTATTTCATCGCAATTTTTCTTTTCCTTCTTTTTTTTTTTGTCTTCAAGAATTATCCAATCAATAAAGTTGAATTTCTTGTCGCGGATGGCTTCTCCTCCCTCCCCTTCTTCTCTCTGCTTTTCTTCCTGTGATGAGTCGTGCTTTGACGCTTTTGCCTTCCGATGGCAGTATCCTGCAGAAGCACTTTCCCTGCCCCTGGGGATCCCACTGAAGTCGACGATCCAGCGGCTGAAGAAGGAAGTCCTTCACTTGACAAAGAAGTCAAAGAAGATGGAAGGCGAGCTTCGCAGATTGAGAGAGGGTCATTCTGAAGCCACCGCGGAGGTCACCCACTTTCGGAATCTCCACGTGAAGGAGATCATGGAATATAGCCGGAGGAAGGTGGATTTCGCGAAGGAGCTCGAGGAATGCAAGAAGAGCGCCAGCGATCGAATTTGGGCTCAGGCTGCCAAGATTAGCGCCCTCAAGGTGGAACTGTCGGCTGCGATAGGGAAGATCGGCCAGCTAGGGGGAAGTTCATCCCGGCTCTTGGCTCGGGCCGACGGCGACCAACAGTGGTCGAAGAAGGTCTCCGACCTTCAGCGGTAGCTCCAGGACGCCAAGGTGAGTCACGACGTGCATCGGGCCAGCTGGCGCAGGCAGGTGGAGGAATATAAAGGGAGACTCAGGGCGGCGACCGACGAAGTCACCCATCTCCAAAGGCAGCTGGCTAACAGGGCTCAGCTTACTTTCGCCTGGGATTCTAATGAGCTCCAGTCCCTAAGAGGAACCGTTGAAGGGATTTCTGTCGCACTCGGGGAAAAGACAGCCGAGCTGCAACAACTGAAGATCCAATTGGCATACGAGCAGCGGGCCGTCGCGGATGCGGAGGCAGAATTCGAGGTCTTGAGGAAGAGGCATCGAGAGGCGGAGGTCGAGAGCCAGCGACTTCGTCGGGCGCTCCAGGATGCGCTGCAAAGAAGGGGGGAGCTAGAAGAAGAAATTGAGAATCTAAGGCAGTCCTGGATGAGGGGTGGGGCAGATAACTCTAGGTCGGAGGGAGCAGAGCCTCCTTAGAGCTCTTTTCGTCCTTCCGTCTTTTCATGTATATACTTTCCTTTTTGTTATTTTGTCCCGCTTTTGTCGTTTTGCTTTTCTTTCCTTGGCCTTCCGGGCTTTGTGGTGTGTATTTTGGAAATGGAATGAAAAGGGTGTTTTGTGTCACCTCATCCGCGCGTTGTGTTAAATTGTCATCCGCCGAACTTTTCTTATCGTTCGACTTGTCTGATGCTGACGTCGTTGGGAGGCGCTCAGTCGTCGATGCGTTAGCTTGCCTTCCTCGTCGTACATGGCCGTAAGCCCGAGCTTGGCGGTCCGGACTCCACATTACTTCGGGGACGTCGCTGTCTTCTTGACCTGTGTCGGGAGTCTTCTTAGAGGCCGGGGGTGTTTGGTAGGAACTCCCTGTCTTTGTTGGGACGAAGTTCTTTAGGTCTTTGGTGCGATCCGTCCTTCATCTGTTTCCGTCGTAGTTCATCACCCTTCCTTTTTAATCTTCCTCCTCTTCTCAGAGTGAGGGCCCTCCCCTCGCTTTTTGCGGGGTTGCATAGGAACGTGGAGGTGCCACTGAGGGGCTTTTTCTCTTCATCCGATCTTGTTGGGCGGCCGGGTTTCATCACCATCAGGACGAGATTCTCCTTCCGTTCCCGTGGGGGCACGTAAGGGCCATTGCCAGGGCGGGCAGAGTCTTCCTTGCTGCAGAAGTCGTGGGTGGAGTCCGGCTCCCGTAGGAGTCCGGGCTGAGTCTCCCTTGCTGCAGAAGTCACGAACGGAGCCCAGCTCCCGTAGGAGTCCGAGCGGAGTCTCCCTTGCTGCAGAAGTCACAGACGGAGTCCAGCTCCCGTAGGAGTCCGGGCGGAGTCTCCCTTGCTGTAGAAGTCACGGACGGAGCCCGGCTCTCGTAGGAGTCCGGGCCTTCGACCTTGCTCAAGTCAGGGCGAGGTTCTCCTCCCGTTCCCGACATGGCTGTGGGGGCACATTAGGGCGCTGCAAGGCCTCTCCCCCCATCCGGTCTAAAAGAACCGAGCCTTTGACTTTGCTCATGTCATGACGAGGTCCTCCTCCTGTTCCTGCCATGGCTATGGGGGCACATTAGGGCGCTGCAAGGCCTCTCCCCCCATCCGGTCTAAAAGAATCGGGCCTTTGACTTTGCTCATGTCAGGACGAGGTCCTCCTCCTGTTCCTGACATGGCTGTGGGGGCACATTAGGGCACTGTAAGGCCTCTCCCCCCATTCGGTCTAAAAGAATCGGGCCTTTGACTTTGCTCATGTCAGGACGAGGTCCTCCTCCTGTTCCTGACATGGCTGTGGGGGCACATTAGGACGGTGTAAGGCCTCTCCCCCCATCCGATCTAAAAGAATCGGGCTTTTGACTTTGCTCATGTCAGGATGAGGTCCTCCTCCTGTTCCTGACATGACTGTGGGGGCACATTAGGGCGCTGCAAGGCCTCTCCCCCCATCCGGTCTAAAAGAACCGGGCCTTTGACTTTGCTCATGTCAGGACGAGGTCCTCCTCCTGTTCCTGACATGGCTGTGGGGGCACATTAGGGCGCTGTAAGGCCTCTCCCCCCATCCGATCTCGAGATAATCGGACTTTCATTTTAGGTATGTTAGGATGAGGTTCTCCCCCCGTTCCTAACATAACTTTGTTTCAAGCGTTTGAAGGGGTTATATCCAGTCGTGACAAATCCATGCCAAATGGAAAGAGTACGTCAAGTAGAAAGAAATTTAGATTCAAGGTGAAATCGTAAGTGATACATTTACAGGTTTTTCGAGTTCCACAGTTGCGGGAGGTCTGCTCCTCCTTGAGGCCCTCCGGTGATGGAGTCGATGGTCCCGATGGGAGGTCGGTCCTCGGGTTGCTCCTCCCTTCTTGGAGTCAGGTGCGAAGTCCGGCTCCCGTAGGAGTCCGGACGGAGCTCACCGGCAGTTGGAGTTGGCGACGGAGCCCGGCTCCCGTAGGAGTCCGGGCGGAGTCTCCTGCAATTGAAGTCAGGTGCGAAGTCCGGCTCCCGTAGGAGTCCGGACGGAGCTCACCGACAGTTGAAGCTGACGACGGAGCCCGGCTCCCGTAGGAGTCCAGGCGGAGTCCTCCTTGTGGTTGAAGTTGTGGGTGGAGCCCGACTTCCGTAGGAGTCCGGGAGGAGTCCTCTGCAATTAAAGTCAGGTGCGAAGTCCGGCTCCCGTAGGAGTCCAGACGGAGCTCACCGGCAGTTGGAGTTGGCGACGGAGCCCGCTCCCGTAGGAGTCCGGCGGAGTCCTCCTTGAGATTGGAGTCGTGGGCGGAGCCCGACTCCCGTGGGAGTCCGGACAGAGTCCTCTTTGCGGTTGAAGTTGTGGGCGGAGCCCGGCTCCCGTAGGAGCCCGGGCGGAGTTAATCCTGTTAAGAACTTCGGCTGTGGGTATTTTATACCCAACAGAATTCTTAAACCAAATTGGGATATGTGGGCAAGTGCAAAGTGCACAAGTATTCTCAACCTAGAGTTTTAATTTTTCTTCCTATCTCCAATCCTTTCTTTTCCAAAATTGGAAGTCTAACTTTCTTCCAACAGTCACTGACCTTGATGAGAGTGGAATTGCTTGATCCTAAGAGGAAGGAAGAGGAGGAGGTGGTGCAGGCGCTGTGTTGGAGGTGGAGATGGTTGTTGGTGGAGATGATGTCTGTGGTTATGGAGCTAGATGTGATGGAGCTACAGAACGGGAGGATGGGGGAATAACTCTTCTACTACCTATTTCCATCCAAGAATCTAACCTAAATATTGTTCTTCTTTCCTCCATGGAAGATCCAGGAACAGAAGCTCTTGGTGGAGGGTGTTTACATGGCCTCTTCATGGGGTGTGCTAGCTATTTTTTTGAAGCCATTTGGAAACCAAATCCCATCAAAGATCAATAAAAAATGATAATAGAGATAGGATTTGGTGGGACGAAGGTTGTGGAAAGGAACGACTAAGAAAATAGGAATGAAAAGATGAATGGGGTTTTTTAAAGCTTCCATTTAAAAACTAAATCCCGAACATTAAGATACAAGCACCACCTGTGCCTCAACCATTGAGCATTTATAAAAAAATTCTATAATCACTCTCACAATATCATTAGTAACTATAATTTATATTCAAACTCTTTTGATATCATCAAAATTAATTCTTCTACTAATACTTATTTTATTAGATAAGGAAGCAAGGAAAGAAGGGAAAGTAATGGTTTTATAAAACATGATATATCGAGGGCATTAGACTAGGGCATATGAGGCTATTGGAAAGATGTGATTTTTGGTTTTTTCAAGTGGACAATGTGATTTGGTATGAGAGGCTGCATCCTTTTATATCTTTAAAGAAAAGACTGCAGGAGCACTATGCTAGGCTATCAAGACTTTTTTCCAACATTGTCTAGAAATATATATCTGTACCATTAAACTAGCTAAATCGAATATAGATATCACATATATTAGATTTGAGCCAACGGCTAAAATCAACTCTATGACCAATTTATGTCTAGGCTCTCAACCATTGCGCTTTACAGCAATTCCTTCCACTTTCCTACAGCGCATCTCCTACCATCGCTCAAAGGGGTAAAAAAAAAAAGGGTCCTCATCCTCTCTCCTCTTCCTGGTTACGTACCAATCCATATGACCAACCCCAGTCCCCAAATCCTCCATGCCCTCCAATTCTGTGATATACCCTCCTCATCTTCCTTTTCTCCTCAAATGATGGTGATGATGGTGTTGAGGATGACTCTATTTATATGGGAAAAAGGGCCAAAATCAAAATATAGTGCTTGAAATGATTGTATGTTCAAAGAGGGCCTTTTTTTTTTCTTTTCTTTTTTGTGTGTGCGCGTGTGTATGTGTGTGTGTGTGTGTGTGTAGGAGAGCATTTGTTATTGCAATTAGGTAAGCATCCCAAGCATACAGACTACAATGTGCATTTTTCTACACGCCATCACTGATTATTCTCTTGGTGATGTCTGATACTACCATTCGAATGAAAGAGCAGATAAAAACTGATGGTTCGCCAATGAAGACTTCAAACCAAATTGTTGGGAAGAGACCGCATAATTTACCAAAAGAAACGGAAACCATCCTGGTTCATACATCCATAGATTCAAACAGTAAGTAAAAAGACACAAGCAATCAAGGTTACAAAGTAATTTCAAACCAACTTTATTTTCTTTATTGTTGTTAAAACATCTCCAACATCAAGCGCATTTATTTTATTACCACAATGACTCTACATCATCACTCCACCGAGAACTCAAAGAGCATTACGTGCCTGTATTTTTCACCAGGTTGAACCACAACAGAGGGAAAGTTTGGCTGATTGATGGCATTTGGAAATCCCTGAGTCTCCAAGCAAAGCCCCGCATGCTTCCCATATACAGCACCACCTTTACCCACAATACCATTCACATAATTGCCAGTATAAAACTGCATCCCAGGTGCGTCTGTCCAAATATTTAAAACCCTTGAGCTCGAAGGATCCTTCAGCCTAGCCGCATGCCTCAAGCCAGACCTTTCTTCTCCACAATCCAACACATAGTTGTGATCGTACCCACCAGGAACTTCATGGATCCTGCTGCCTATCTTGTTCTCTTTCAAGAAATCAAAGGGCGTACCTTTGACAGGCATTATTTCCCCTGTTGGGACTGTGTTTGCATCAACAGGGGTTATCTGAGATGCTGGTATCTGGATTGAATGCTCCAGTATGTTTCCAGAATTATGTCCGGCCAAGTTCCAGTAGGTGTGCTGAGCTAAGCTAATTGGAGTAGCCCTGTTCTGAGGCACTGCTTCCATTTCTAGTTTCAATGACGTGCTTGACGGAAGAGAGTAAGTTGCAGTAACACTGACATCTCCAGGGTATCCTGCGGCATGTTTAACAAGCAGTCATCAGAAGCATTTTCCTGGCATAACATTTTATCTTCCATCTCTAATATAACAGACATTACCTTCCTCCCCATCTTTACTGTGATACCTGAAAGTAATTGATGGATTTTCACCATTTTTATTATACTCTGCAATCTCCCACAGCACCTTGTCAAAGCCCTTACGCCCACCTGAAAAAGATATATGAGGAATCAGGAGTATGAACTTGGTCATTTGCAGAAGTTTGGAAAATAATGTGTAATTTTATCTTCAAACTGAATATGTTATTCGAGATGCATGTGAATTAAAATCCCATCATCAGAAGCTTGGAAAATTATCTAAGAAATAAATTAACAAGACTTGACATAACATATGCTCATGTATGCTAATAGGTTTTGCTCAATATAATAGGTAGCACATATTTGCTCATATGAAATTGGTGGGACCTACTTTATAATTTGAGTTCATAATGAAAAAAGAAAAAAAAAAAAAAGCTGTTTTTCCACAGATTGAAAAAAATTATATGCTGTGGCTTTTCAGTGTCCCAAGTTGCCAAACTAGCCTTTAACGAATGACACTGCCAACAGTTCATGCCATCTTTCATTAACTAACTTGTTCTAATCGGAGGATAAAAGGGTTAATTTTGTATGCCACTTCTTGAAATAGCTTTGGCGGCAGAAGGTATCATACCTTATACAGAATATTCAGTCTCTTACGTATTCTAGACTTTAAACTTATCACTATTTTTCTTAATGATGTATTACAGATTGATGAACTATGAATTCAGGTTCACTTTCTGTTTTATTAACTAACAGAGAGAAGCATGGAGAAATAAAAGGCAACATAATATTGTGTTTTTCATCCTTCTGACAGCCCTAATGACACGTGTGAAAATAAAATGCAGATTGCATATAGGAAACTAATCCTAAACCCCTCAATGAGCATCTTGAAGACAGCACCAAGATGTGTACAAAATGCTCAATCCTGTTCAAAAGAATTTCCACCGTCCATTTGAAGTCCTATAAACTTGAGTTCAGGCTATAACACCACCTTGCAAATAACAATACCTCAAATACCATCAGAAAAAGCTGCAAGTTTTATACACCTTTATAGCTTAATTCAGGTGACAACTTCTCTTTAGTCGACCCATAAAAATTGATAATGCTGCTCTTGTCACCTATATTGTTTTCACTTGAATTTCTTCACATGAACATTTGAAGTTCCTTGAGGGCATGAAGAGCATGAACCTCCACTCCATTGGAATTGTCAACATGCAAGGTCCAATTACCACAAGAAGACCATGCCATACTATCTTTAGAACCCTGCAAACATTTACTTGGTTTGTTTTATCAATTTAATTGCTGCCTCATTGATTCACTTTGCTCAGAATCAGCCATGTTAGTCTTACATTCAGAGTTTCAGAACTTCTGGGGAAATCTTGTAGGACTCAAAATAATATCATTTTCAGATGCAAAATTTTAAAGACTAGCATTTACAAGCTATCTGTATGATTCATCCGCAAATGCAGTGGCGTTGATAGGAAAATAGACAATAAATAAGAGATAAGCTAAATCATGCAGTTTTGAAGCTAAAAAATTGAGAGATAAGAAGGTTGTAGGAGATAAATAAGCATGTAGGGGTCACAAGTTTTCAATTTGGTTATATAGTCAATCAATTTTCAATGTGGTTATACAGTCCAGACAAATATACATGCTACCATTAGGATCCAATGGATCAAGTCAAGATTTTGGCTACAGATGGAAGCTAATTATGTTTAAGATGTTCTACTCATATGTTGGATAACCTAACTCAGTCTCAATTTGGACCATCATGGAATTTGCTTGCTTTGAGAGAGCCACATGCATAGATTACGTTTTCCTTTTGTTCAAGTAACAATTACTATTGTCTTGTGCTGGAAAGGCCTCCAAGTCCATTCCTCCCATCTGGGCTTATTAACAGACTGGGCTTACTCCACTTGACTGGCCCAGTAAGCTAAATATGGCCCAAAAGGGAGCTGCACGAATTTCTAAGAAAGGGCGAAAAAAGGTTGAAACAAGACTTCCAATGGGAGTCTTGTTCCCCGTAGACTCCTGATCGTCGAAACACAAAGGCCATCAAAGGAGGAAAGGAACCTAGGGGTTCTTTTATTAAAAGTCCTTCCCTTCAAAATGTCACCACCACCAAACCCATCGATAGCCCTTTCTTCCCTCTTTCTTCCTCTCAAAAGCCATTGCATGAATTCACCACGGCCATCAGAAATCAAAGTCATCAACCGTTGGAAATAAGGTAATAATCCCTCAACATTTATGATAATCTTCCTCCACATCCCTTGTAGACCTTAGACCATGATTTCCGATGGGATCAATCATCGGATTTAGCTAAGAGTGTTTTGTTTCCCCTATTTTTGAGCTTTCCAGCCTGATTCCATCTTTTTTGGACATCATCATCGAAGCCCATCGTCAAGGCATCCATCTAGTTTTTCACAATGGCATGCAGCCATGGCCAAAGCCCCAGTTGCAAACATTAAGGGTTTCATCGATTAAAGGACCGAGCCCTATTTTCTTCTTCTTTCCTTGTTTTTCTTCTTGTTCGAGCACCAACCGGCCGTTGTTCCACTACAGTGCTGGGCCATTGGTCTTCCAATAGTGAAGCCCCAACACCACCGGCCAAGCCTTCTCCTCTATGCTAGAGAGGATCAAGCATGAGGTGCCCTATTTTATTTGCCAATAAGCCAAAAAAGAAAGAAAGAAAAGAAAAAAAAGGGAAAGACAAGAAAAAAAAGAGTCTCTCTCCTCTTCTCTCCTTCCTCTCTCTTCCCGTTTCTCTCTATTTTCTCTCTCTACAAATTTCTCTATAGATTATTTTCTCTCCATTATCTCTCTAGAATTGTTTGATCCAGTAAAGACTTCCCTTCAATGATTTTGATCCAACTCTTGTAAAAAGGATGTGGATCTATGACACTACCGGACAGTTGCTAGACCCTATGCTGGACCAACCGAGAATTATTAGGTTTCACCATCAATTACATCCTAGCATCCTAACATGATTCTTGATATATAGTTGATCAATTGGATACCCTTGATTGGACTAATTGGGATGTCGAGCACTACCACTTGACCAGCCCCTTGAGGATATCAAAACTTAATATCTCTATTCTTAAAATAATCATGGTTAAATTTTGATAAAAATATAATTTTGGATATTTGGTTCTAAAGGAGAATCTCATGATTAGATTTATCTACTCGTTGCTCATGCAAGATAAGTAATGATCTGCCTTTTTTAAAATTTTCATTTATATAATATTACTTTTGGTATCGAATGAATTGTTAACCGATATATATGTGATATATGAATTCTATGAAATCATGTTTCGAATGAAAAATTGATATGGGATTTCGAAGTACTATTTCTCAGACTATTATTATAATTATTTACTAATCTTATATCAATTGTTCTGTAAAACAAATTGTGATACATATCGGATTTAGACTCCCAGCCTGACTATATTCTGGATCCTACCAATTAACGGGTATGCATTAGCACTTTGACCATTACTGAGCTCATTATTCTATTTCTGATCCAGCCACAGGATATAAATATGATATTTCGGCCCATGCTATAGGGTATAAGTGCGGTATTTCAGCCCATTCCGTAGGATCCAAGGGTAGTTCTATTTCTGACCTAGCCACATGGTGTAAGTGTGGTCAGAGTTAAAGACTGTTGAGTTAATTATAATTTGATCCATATCAGATTTATGATTATATATATAAATATTTGAAAGATATTACATTTACTAGATTAATGTTTTGAAATAGAATTAATTATGTACTTATAATGATTCGTGGTAAGTTATATATGACTAATTTATATTATGTTATTATATAAATTATCTAGTTATGATATTCATTACTAGTTGGACTGTCGAGCTCATTATCTCTTTTTTTTTTAGATTCAAATAGCTACAGACATGAGTACTCCTTTGAAAGTGAGATTAGAAGCAAGATTTAGCAGTATTAATATAGTTACAATTTAGATTTATTATTGTATTTCATACAATTAATAATGGAGATTTAAGTGGTATAAGCATGATTTTCAGAACTATCTCGAACCGAACGGTTCAGGACGTGCCGAACCAGACCAATAGGAACTGAGATAGTTCCAACTTGGAAAGCGACACACGCCTGCACCAAAGGAAAAAAGAGAGGAAAAGAGAGGAAGAGAGAGAGGAGGGGAGGAAAATGCCGGACGACACCGCCCTGATCCGCTAAGGCCGTCGAAGGGCCGCGGAGGCATTCGTACTCGGTGTCGCTAGACAAGACTTTAATCCTGAGAGAGAGAGGGAAAGAGATGCTATCGGACGATGGAGACGGCGGTGGATAGAGATCTCCAGCGCCGCTGGATGGCCGCCGTGGCCATCGGATGGTGAAAAATATGCGGATGGAGCCGCAGTTGTGAAATAGAGGCGACTGCCTCTATTTCTCACGTCGTATTTTTTAAAAACAATGATGAATAATGAAGCTAGCAAATCCGTTGCCGACTTTACTATAATTTTAAGTGAAGCCGGCAATATTTCAATTTTTTTTAAAAAACTGAGAAACAGTGAAGCTGACAATGAATTTGCTGGCTACACTAGTTCAACATTTTTATGTGAAGCCGATAATGGGTTTGCCGGCTTCACTGTTTTTGAATTTTTTAAAAAAGCCCATAAAACAAGGGCGCTGCGAAGCCGCAGGTGGTGTTTACACCGCCCAACGGCCACAACGGCCAGTCGGAGGCTCTCCGACGATTGCTCTATCGGACCTCCCTCGGTTTTTTTCTTTTCCTCCCCCCTCTCCTCTCTTTTCTCCTATGGATGATGTGGAGCCACGATGGCCACCGCGGCCCTTCAAGGGCCCACCAGCCCTTCGATGGCCACCGACAGCATCTCTGCCGCCTTAACCTACTTCCCTCCCCTCCTTTTTCTCTCTTCCTCTCTTTCTCTCTTTTCCTCCTCTCCGATTCGTCCCTTCCTCACTTTGTCGGTTCGCGCTAGTCCGATCCGATGGGAGCTGTACCGATTCGTACTGCCAGCCAATCGGAACAATGTCCAGTACCAATTTTGAAAACCTTGGATATAAGACATTTAAAACTTCATATATCGGTTAGATTTGTTAATTAATTTAAATTTTGGATGTCCGTTATTCAAATTATTTCCGCTGCAATGTATTTAATATCGTGTTGGAATATCTTGATACTTGTTGGAAGAGTCCTCCATGAGTATGCAATGGTTGCTGCGACCTTCAGCTCGAGATCTTGGGTTGGGAGCGTGACACTTATCACCTTCTCAAATACCCTAAATTGATCAACCATGTCAAGAAGAACATTAGTATTGGAAGTATGACATTGAAAATCTTTTTTTTGGGTCAATCCATTTCAGTTTGTTTTGATCAGTTTCCACCAATTTAAGTCAATTTTGTCGATTCTACTCAATTTAGTTTTTAACTCAGCTTCAGCTAGTTTTGCCTAAAATTGATTGAAACTGCTTTTCTTAACCAGTGTATATGTTCAAAACTTTCTTTGGTTCTCTTTTTCTTTGAATTTCTTTACTAATCTGAAAGCATTACAAGTTCATATGCTTCTTTCTATTTTTTTCTTGATTAGATTTTTTTTTTAATATTTTGTTAGAATAAAATGAAATATTAAAATGGGGTAATGAAACAAAATGGTTTTTCATTTTAATGGATCGCTTCTTGCTGTGGTGGGTTATTATAGTGAATATGCATAAATTATTTTTTTCAAGCTTGGATAATTAAATGAAATAAAATGAAACATGCTTAGATGGTTTCTTCCACTTCGATGGCTATTAATTTTACATACACATGATAGTGAATAGGTGTATGTAACTAGTTTATGCTTAATTCAGTGAAGTTTGGTATTATAGTTGATAAATTAGTATATTATTTTGATCTGCTTAATGCATCAAATTTTAATAGCTCAATTTTAAACTAAAACTAAGAAAACTACACAAGTTATGATCCTAAATTACTCAAAACACACTAATGTTGCATTTGGTAGCCGGCAATCTATTCAGATTGCTAGCAGTTTAATGTGATAATCTGAATTACTGCGTTTGGTATGCTTTTTGAGTGGTAATCCAGATTGCCTTGACAATCTAGATTGCCTCCTATAAGGCAATCTGGATTGCTTTGAGGAGGGATGGCTATCCAGATTACCACTTCTTTGACAACATTGCAATAAAAATTTTGGATAAAATTATCCCTCAAAAAATTCACACAAAACCCATTGCCCAACCCTCCCCCCCAACCCCCTCCGCGTGTGCCCCCGCCCACGGTTCCTCCATCTCTCTTTGCCTGCCCGTGGCTCCTCCGTCCTTGTTTCTCACCACCCTCCCATGGCTCCTCCATGCCTGTCCCCACCACCCCCACGACTCCATATGCGCCCGCCCCCTCCCCAACCCCTCGAGTGCCCGTGGTTCCCCATACCCCTCGGCCTACCACTACTCTGCACCACCACCACATCCATATCACTCTCGATACTTCTTACCAGAAAAAAAGAAGAGCACCCGCGCAAAATTATTGGGGATATTTTGAGAATTTGATTTCACATTACCGGTAATCTGATTGTTATACCAAATATGTCAATCAAGATTTTCAATAATTTTACTGTAACATTACCTGTGTGTACCAAACATAGTAATCAACATTACTGATAATTTAATGATGACAATCTATCCTGAAGACAATCCACATGACCTTCCAAGATTGCCTAAAAATGCACCAAATGCAACCTAAAATGATACTAAATAACTTGATTTTTCCTGAATTTCTACTCTTTTGGATTCTTTCTGATGCTTTTGGTTGAAACTGAAAATGTACAGTGAAACTATGAAAACTACAAGTGAACCTAATGAGAGACAAAACCAAATTCAAATCAAATTTTAAAAGCTTTAACTTTTCGGACATTTTTTTTGAAACTTATGGTAGTATCTCATTCTTCACACAATGATATAGTACTTGCTATGGTTTAGAAAGTAGTTGGGTGTTTTTATATAATGCATTTACCACAAGGGGAACTAGATGATTTTAAGCACTAGAAAATTATTCATAGCTAAGGGAGGTTAATTGGATTAAGGGAATAAGGTGGGTTTTGATGGGGTGCTTAGATCTATTAAAGGGCTCTTGAGGATATCTTCTGATGTGCGTATGTATATGCTAGGTGTTAGAAAAGAATTGAGAAGGGCTTCTTGTTGAAAATTGCTAAATCTGATCAAAAGCTGGAGAAGTGAAGAGAAATGGGAAAAGAAGACAACAAACGAAGGTGGAAGAAGCAAAAGGATGAAGTTGCCTATGAGTCAAATCCACCATTCAGGCTGACGCTTTCACAAACTAGGCCTCAGAAATAACTGGGAAATGGGACATGTTGGCCTTGAAAATGACCAATCAAAATAAAGGGAAACTTGCAGGAGAGGAGTTCAGGCGGAAATATAGCTATGGGCACAAAATCTCAGCAATGAAAAAAGAAAATCCTCTATGCATTATATGTTCCCTCAAATAAATTTTAGGGTTACCCAAGCAGGTAGAAATCCCAACATGACAGCAAGAAAGAAAAGCCTGAAATAAAGTAGAAAGGCAAGGGTGACAGTATGTAGGAAGAGAATATGGAGAGAGGGTGTCAGATCACTAGAAAATAGAAATGGGAAAAGGAATATTATTGCACAAGCCACTTTGCGATGGTGTCAGAGAGGATTTGACCATCAAATCTAATGAGTACTACCTTTTCTTCTCAAGAGAGCATATGTATAAATATTGTTCTCTGTAAAACTTAACTGGCCAATCTCTATATTGTTAATACTTCCTTATTTTCATATGCTACACAAACAACGTCAAGACTTAGTTCATCATATGACAAGCATGCACTGACTTAAGTGGATGTAAACAGCACCCTCCCCCAAACCCCCCCACCCCCCACAAAAAAAAAAAGCATACCTTAAACAAAAAGTATCTCAAATAGTGCTCAATGATGCACAGAATTTTGTGATAGAAAGCCAAAGAATATAAAATTTAACAAGAAAATTGTTTATGTATCAAATCTACAAAAGACCAACCAAAAAAATATAAAAGAATAACTACTGCTAAGTGACGTCATATACCTACATCATATTCCTTCCCCAAAGAGACCAAGTGTCCACGGATAGGTGGTTTTATCTTCTGAAAGTCTTAACTACTGATATCAGAGGTGGTACTAGCATGCTACCAGTCCAGCATGGTACCAAGCCATCCCATACCAGCACAAGGTACAGGACATTGCACTGGTCACAGACCAGGATTGCTTTTTCAATTTTTCGTTTCTATGCATAATAAGGGTATTAGGTTGAGTTGTTTTATATTTTAGTATTTAAATCGTGTTTTTCAATGGGTGTGTAATATTGGAGTATCAATATCTGTACCAACATGTAATGATTAATAAACATTTATATGTGAATAATAACATACAATATAATAACTCACTTCATAACCTTGATCCCATGTAGAGTGTACATAGCTCTCATATACATCAAGGTCCTCACAGTCCAAACCGCAGAACCATCTAATCCAAGCCAAAATATTGTAGCATGTGCATACTGTAGATTCAAGTGCGCTACAATTTTTTAGACTCAAATTTCATTTATTTTATTTTTATTAACTTTCTAATATAAAAGTATTATAATTCAAAAAATAAAATACTCACAAGAACAAAAATTACCATGTTGTTCAGTGCTATCCACCCTACAACATATCTGAGATTCAAGTAAAATAAAAAAAAAATGGCATAGATTCCCCTAATTTTCAAGGTTTTGCAAATTTTTGCCAACCAAAGAGAAGGAAAAGGGCCTCATTAGATCTATAGGCTCTTTCTTCGTTGCTGTTAGCATCCTCTTGTACCGAGACCCTCCTCTACTCTCCCCTTGCTTTCCCTCTTTCTCTGTCCTTTTCTATCTCTCTCTTTCTCCCAACACCCTTTCACATGATTTGGGGCAAATATAGGCAGAGCCTCTCACATGGTGCATAAAAGGGGGAAAGGACAGCACCCATGGTGCGCCTGTCCCCTCCACAAATTCTCCTACAAAAGTTTGCCTCATTGGGATCTCTGGGAACCGGCTGAACCAATCTTGATCCAACTATGTTGGCTAGGATGCATGATGTGTGCATCATACCGGCTGAACCAGTGTCTATAACAAATCGATACCAATTGGTATCAACCCGACTGTAATATCAAAAATGAGATTTGATGGAGCCATGACTCATGTAATACTATAGTGCCATTTTTTAATGAACCATTACATCATAAGTCATATTTTCCTTTAAACTCTTGAAACATTACTTTATGACTCATTGGACTACTCATAACAACTCTTTATGGTTGTCATGTTGCTTGGACTAATTATAACAATTAGTTCGAGTAACCATGCAACTAGGTTAGATCTGAACTAGGTAAAGCATGACATGAACTTGATACAATTTTCTTCCATGTCATGGTTAACCTACATCCATCCAAATGAACTTTGTTAGATTAGGTCCATAGGAAGACTATTTAGCCCCATTGGTTCATCACATCAGGCCTAATAACGCATGGCCCAAATCCAACCCAATGCATTTAGGCCAAAGTTGGGTCAATTCCTAGTTTGCAAAGTAAAACAATAGTATACCGTTACTTGTATGTCTAGACAAGCTAATAATGTCATGGATGCAGAGGAAATTTAAGAAGGATGTTGCTTTGGATGCTACAGCCAATATTGTGGACAAGGACACAATTCAATCATAATTAAACCTTCAAACTACAAACACAGCCTTAGCACCCAACCTAATTAATGCAATTCAATTTCTAGGTTTGTTTGGATCGATACAGTACCAAGATGCTCTCCTATTGACACCTGGTGTGTTCAACCATCCCGATAACATACTATCTAGACATCGGAGTTTTCCAGTTTTTCCTTTTGGGTGTTGTTTCCTAACACCACTTCACTCCTTGCTGAGAGCACCAATCCCCCATACCAATCAAGGATTGGTACAATACATGGGGGATCATGTCTGTGACAGGTGAGCCATGTATGCTAGGCCATCAATCACCACGCATAGGGGCAGAGTGGCGATAGGAATGGTGTGGTGAAGCATTTTTCTTTTCCTTTTTCATGATTTTTTTCACTTAATCAATGCTTATTAAAGTTCTTTAGGGTTTTTTTTACTTGTTTATCGGCACATGCACAACATTTTTTAAGGTGACTGTTGTTAGGAAAGGAACACTATTAGGCACATTTATTACATAATCTCCAGGGAAAAGGACAAAACAAGAGTATGTTGTCACATGTAGCAGCGAGAGTCGCAATATGTACTGCAACGTGTAGCAGTGAGTACCGGTGTGAACTGCAATGTTTTAGTATGAACTGCAACATATACTTGCTCCACTGCAAACCAAAATAGATGAGAACTGTATAGTATCAGAGGAGTGTTGGATTGTCCTTCAGAAGTTTTGGCCACCCCCACAAGCACAAGCTTCTTGCTCAGCTTCTCAGGAAAATACAACAGACTATCTGCACTAATGGTGCTGGCATGCTACTAGCTCCTCAAGAACTCGCACAAGAAAACTTTTAGATTGCTAGGAAAAGAGGTTAAAAAAGGGATGGTGGAAAACAACATTGGGTATGTCACTATCTTTGTCTGAGGCTGGACATCTCTTATATAGAGAAGTCCAGGACACTTTTATAATCTTGACAAGTCAATGGTATCAAGACTCTTTATCGTGATAATGGTATCCTAGTAGCCAAAAACTCGTTAATAGCAGCCATATGATCATAAATAGCCATAAAAATAATAAAAATAAACAGAAATGATAAAGAACCAAGGTTTCCTGTACCGCTACCGAACGGCATGCTGGTGCCGGCCCGATACGATATGGTATCGTACCGTACCGACACACGGGACGCCAAAGCATACCAGTTCGGTACCGGTACACAATTTTTTTTTTCGATTTTCAATTTTTTATTTTTGGATGTTGAAGTTAATAATTGATAAATACAACCTCAAAATGGCATTGTATTGCATATTATTGACATATTTAGGTTCAATTTGGAGTTAGATAGCGGTACAAAGACTCTTGATCCAAAATTTCAAACATATATTTATTTACATTATATTTCAACTATGTCATCTTAAAACTAAAAAAAATATATATAAAATATGCATTAAAATATATCTAAATATTTAAGTACAAAGCACAATAACTGATATACGAACCTCAAGATGTACTCTGCATTTAATTTCTTATCGAGTGTCTGTGATGCTCGTAGATGTCTGGATCATTAATATAGTCTGGAGGGACATCAGTCCAACCCTCTAGCCAAGCTGCACCGTACTCTCGAATATTCATCCCATAAGGCATCCTTTCTGCATTGTAAGACATCTCAAACCTCTCACTAAAATTCTGACTCTGAGAAGTATCCTCGAGATGATAGTACGACTGTGGAGGAGCCCATCCAAATATGCCAGTAGCAAAATCTGATCTGTAAGATGCTCCAGACTGCATAAGGTAATAACCACTAGAAGACGATGCCTCGGATGCACCATATGTATATGGATCATAAGGTGGCTGCGGATAATAGGATCCATAATGCGAGGATGACGCAGATATATCCATGGATCCTACTCTACGTGCAAGATCGTCCGCAGCTGCATCATATGCTGGACGATCTCTAGGAGTCCGTCGTCTATATGAAATCGGCTCTCCACGGTCTCTACCGACTCATCCACCATGATCCCTATCCTGTGTGACATGTGTAAACTGAGACTCACCGATGAATCGAATGTCACCCTGTGGCTGTGTCTCATAAACGGTGGTCTCCTGTCCTTTAGTTCCTCCCTGATCATCAGATCCATGGCTACTACTACCAATATCATCATCACTCTCCCTAGTGTCCGTATCTGAGCCAGATAGCTCCTATACTCTCGAGAGTGGTGCACGTACAACTGTCTTTTTCTTTCCCCCCTTGTGCCCCTCTGTGACTGAGTTTTCTGTGATTGAGAGGATGGATGCCTTCTTGCTGGCTGTCGGAAAGATCGTCTATACATCTCTCGCTCGAATCTCTGGGAAGATGTATCGGACAGCGAGTCATGTGATGAATGAGTCCCTTGTGTCCTCTCAGACTGTGGCTGATCAGTTGGAACTCTATGTGGAATATTTTCTTCTGCCCATTGCTCTGGATCCACCCTGATCTCCCTCGCCACCACACTGGCTGATCGTGGAGGAGACTCCGACTCATCAAACTCTGGTTCCTGCTGCTAACCTGCAAGCCATCGATGATCAGATCATCATCCTCGTCGGCATAATCATCCAGCGTCGGATCAGTGTACTTCAACTGAACTTTCTCCTGAATGCATTTTAGCCTCAACCTCAGATTATAGTGAACATATACAAGATCGTCGAGGTATTTTTGTGTCAGATGATTTCTCTATTTGCTGTGGATAAGGACGAAAGTGGATCAATTACACTCACAGCCACTAGCAGAGACCATCTGAAAAAGAATACGGACAGCCATATGTCTCAAATTTTCTACTGACGTTCCAAAATGAATCCACCATTCAGCTGCAAAAATAAAATTACATATCAAATTGGATGATATTATTATGCAAAATTACATATCAATCTATGTTGCTCATTATTGATATGTAATTTATCTGGATTCATCTACTTTTTGCTTACGACGGCTGATGGAACTCCAAAACTGTCTGATCCCTCTCTAAACTGTTTCGTCTGAAACAAAATATATTTATTATTTATAAATATATCAGATCGAATTCAGTTGAATAATTACATCTGTTTTAAACTAGCATACCTCTTGCAGACACAACGATGCGGTTTCTGGATCGGACACCATCTTATATATGACATTGCGAAGAGCAGCAAGAAGCTCGCTGTCCATATCTATCTCCGAAATAGTATACTGAAATCTCAATTCAAGTAATAAGCTGCAGATAAATTTCAAGACTGATTAAGCACACTTTTATTTTCATACTTCGAGAAAATATTTAAAACATTCTTGAATCCAAACTTACCAGCTAGATACAAATCTCTACCCATCTGATAGTCCCAACGGTGCTCAATGATGTTAATGAATTCTTGAGCATGCTTGAGATCATTCTCACTGATCTGTTTTTTATCCTCTCCATCATGTAATATAGAAAGCCCATCTGAGGGTATCTCTCACTGTCCACAGCGCGAAGAACCTCATATAAAGGCTTGATAGCCTTCACTACCTTCTCAGCCTACTGCCAAAATGACTGACTCGTCATCAAGTTCTCCACATAACTTCCATCAGTGCCGGCCCTCGTATATCTACTCTCCTGCCAGTCGGCACTGACAAACATCTGATGTAGGACTGCTTTCTTTTGAAAAAAACTATCAAGTGCTATGTAGTTGGTAGCAAACCGTGTGATACCCGATCGTAAGATCTTCCCCCCAGTATACATCTGCATTAATGAAAGAATCCATATGTGGTTGTAGATAAATCTAGTAATGGTCTGGGCAATCTCCACTACCTGCTGCATTCTGCGAATCTTTCCAATCTCCATCAATATAAGATTAATGCAATACGCAGCATATGGGGTCCAGTATATCTGCGGTTGCTACTCCATCAGCAACTCTCCGACAGCCTTATATTGTGGTCCATTATATGTGATAACCTGCACGACATACTGCTCACCCACTGAATCAATCACCTCCTCCATCAAACCAAGAATATATGTGGCATCATGCATCTTATCTGAAGCATCAATTGATTTGTAAAAAAATATTTTTCCATCACAGTATGTCAAAAAATTAATGATGCTCCGTCTAGTAGGACTATCCAACTATCACACATCACTGTCAGACCGTATGTAGGTTATTTATTTTTGTAAGAAGCAATCTCTGTAGATCTTCTTTGTTACTGTCAAGAAGCTGACCATAGATATCCTTAGGTCCTGGAGGATCTACACTCTGGCCGACAGTCTCTATGGCCGAAATAGCAGATCGGTAGTAAAAATTGGATGCTGCATTTGCTGGAATATGACTGAAATGAAACCATAATCCAACAGCTCACCACATATCCTTCTTATCTTTTTTCAGCATACTGTCAATTCTCTGCTGCTTTGAATCCTTGCTGGGCAAAGCATGTAGATCTAAATCCTGAATGCTGGATCCTGCTAGAATATCTCTGGAGGATCTCCTCCTACTGCCAAAAGCTCCCAACAAAGAAGACATGCTGCATCTGCTTCCTCTACCACCAGGCTCTCTAACTGAAGTAGTCCTCCTTAACTCAATTCTCTCCCATCAGTCGCTGATCAAGATCCTAATTCGTAGCATGATGGTTCGAATCGCTCTCTATACCAGGCATCTCCTCCTGCCGGTACTGATCCGCCAAGCTCGCCTAAATGACAGTCTCAATCTGTACCTCCTCATCATTTGGAGTAGAAGTCTCTTCTGACTCTCTAGAGTGATAAGAAGGTGGCTCTGCAGCTCGACGGTCTACTTCGGTCCTTTTCTGCTTTATCCTTTCCTTCGCTGCTTTCGAATCAGCAAAGTGCTTTTTCATCAATTGTCGGACCTCTTGCGGATATTTTCGACACATGGACACATCAGGATAACCACCAGTCAGGTACTGATTCAACCTAATCATCTCTCCTCCTTTGAACTCTGTGTTGCACCATTTACATCTCCAATAATGTCCGGTCGAGAGCATCTCGCCTAATCCCAACCGATATCACGCTTTGGATCTTTCTTCTTATTCATTTCTGTAAATATAATAAAATACTAATTATTTCAAATTAACTGTAATATAACACTAATTACATATATTTTTTATTTGATAATATTTTTATTATTTAAATATTTACAAAAAGAATTTCAAAAAAATCTCAAGTTAGATTCACATATTTCAATTATTTTGAATCATTCTAAACATTATTCTCAATTTCCAAACTAACTCTGATTTTTTATTTTTTTATTTTTTTAATAATTTTTATATAAATAAATATATACTATAAAATAGCTGATTAATTAAAGTGAACGAACGTCATACTCTAAATTTTTTTCTTATAAATATATGCAAGTATAACAAAACACGATAGTTTAATGATAATTAAAATAATTATATATAGTTTTAAAATAATTTTAATAATTATTTTAAAATTTTTAAATTCAAAATAAATATGTTATATGCTTCAAATAATATTTTTAAATTAACTAAAATATAACACTATTTTTATATATTTTTTATTTTATAATTAATTTTTTTATTTAAATAATTAAAAAATATTTTTTAATTTTAAATATTTTAAAAAAAAATTCAGATTAGATTTAAGTAGCTTGAATCATTCTAAACATGATTTCCAAACTCTAATTTTTTTCTTAAATTTAATTTTTTATTAATTTTTAAATGAATAAATATTTAAAATATATATAATTAATAAAAATTAACAATTTTGATGTCATTGTGTAGATCTTCCAAAGATCTATCACATATAATTAAATCATACCAAAATCATAAGATTTTTACATGATTTTCTCCTATATTTATTTTACCTCATTTTTATCCTATTTCTAACAATAAAAATAAAAAAAAATATTTACTAACAAAATAACAGATTATCTTACCTCCGACCAAAGATCAGCCTCTTCTCAAATCACTCCTCCAATTTCACAAAATTTTGCCTTCTTTTCTAATTTTTTGGAGGTCTCAACGATTAAGTTGCCCACGACCATAGGTATTCTCTGAGAACTCTCAAAGAACACCGAAGGCCTGGTGCTTATTAAAGCACCAGGCCCTCCCCCCATGTGAAGTGGGCCATGCCCATTTCTCTCCCCCCTCCCTCCCCCCAACCACGTGAAAAGGCCCCCACCTTCCCCCCTCCCCCCTCCCCCATGTGAAATGGTCCCCCAGGCGGTACGGTTTGGTTCACCCCGAAACGACGGCGAACCGAGCTATACCGCCCGGTTCCGGGCAGTATGGACCCGAACCACACCAAACTGGATGGTTCGGTGCGGTTCGGGGTCGTTTTTTGAAAAACAGGCCCGAACCGGACCGGTAAGGGACCGGTCCGGCTCAGTACGCCCCGTACCGGGCGGTTCGGTCCGGTACGGCAAACCCTGTAAAGAACCATTAAAAAAAAAGAAAAAATAATTCAAAATGGAAAAAAATTATAAGATACAGTCTTAAGCCTAGACTAGTCAAAGTAGAACCCCAAGCCAAACACACGCATGCACACCCCACACTTGCACTCGCTCGGCTCCACTCAGCCAGCTTGGCAAGCGTATGTATATAAAAGATTTCCCCCTTGCTCTCGCAAGCCCCCAATAGGCTTGACTTCCCTACTCTATCTATTGTGAGAGGTCTTTATCCAATGCCGGACCAAACTTGTGAGAGGCAACATGAGGGATATAAGTTTCTCTCAAAGAATAGCCTCCAAAAGGTTGAAAAATTTTGGAGAGATTCAAAAAGGGCAACCAATTTATAACAATGTTTGCTTAGATCATTGAAATTTACACTAGATTTGCAGTTGAAGAGACTAGATCTCAGGTTCCTTCTTCTTCCTCCTTTCCTCTTTCTGCCTCTCCACCCTCAAATGGAACACAGGAAAAAGCTAGTGGGATGTCTTTTGATCATGTTCTTGCTGGTCTCAAGGTGAATTAGTTGGTCCCTCTTTCAATTATCACTGGTAATGATCCAAACCAAGCAACACATCCCAAGACCAAGTTGACCATTAGTCAATCTAGGATGCCTCGTATTGCACCAATACTAATCTAGATATAAATCTTCGCACTACAAAGATGATTTTTGTACAATAACATGTTTCAATGCTTTTAATCAAATATGATTCAACAAAGCAGAAAACAACAAAAAAAAATTGTACACTGAATTTCATGAAAATAGGCCCCACCTTGTTTTCCTAAAAACTTCTCATATAAAACCATGTTTCCTGATTACTTGTTTTGACAAAACTCTTGAGACAACCAAGCAACGCCTTTCATAACCTGCAACTTGAACTTTCTTTATGAATCTTTGTTGACTCATGGCAGGAGAGTAATGCAAAGTAGATTTCCTTACATGGTCACCTCTCAAAGTGTGAGATATTTGCCGCCCACTGCCCATACACCCACTTAGTATAAATGTTTCAATCTTACTGATTTCCCTTCCAACTGAAGCAAATTTGTCCTTGATTTTTTCCATTTGGCAACATGTTCTTAATATATATACTTGCAATCACATATCAAGGTTAGGCTGTTTTAGCATAGTCACCATTATCAAACTCACCTTGCGGTGCAGCCCAAAATAGCAAAGGACCATGACTAGTTTAATCAGACCATAGCTGGTGCACAAAGTGTTGAGTCAAAGGTGGCTTTGACCAGGTTCCTTGCTTTAGATGCAGGTGCCCTTATTTGGTTAAGATCAGAATCTATTATGAAATATGTCAATTATGAGTCCTTTTCAGAAGTATCCGGTACCGAGAGAATTCTAGAATCTAGATAATCAGGTAGTGTCTCCCAAGAGTACCTCAACTCAGAACATGATTACTTGCTGACTAAGAGAATGATCAGGTAAAGTCTCCCCAGATTTGTTTCAGATCCTAATCGAAAAAGTTAGCCTATTAAAGCGCACAAGTGGCCTGCAGTACAAGCAGATTAAAGGGAATTGCATTCAGAAGTTAATATTGAAACAAAGGCTGCAAACCTTCTTCTCTTTTTCTTCTCCATATCTTCTTACTCGCTTATTCTCTCATGTTTTCCTATGCCTTCTGCTTGATCATTCTCTTTTCTGTAACATATTACTGCTGCTACACAGCAGATTTTCCTCTGAAAATTCAGATCACTTAGATCTGAAATCTTTGCTGCAATTAGTCCACCAAGTGGAGAAAAAAAGCTTTAAAGTTCAGACTTGAGACTGAGTCATTTGATCTCTAATCTGCAGATGATTCATAATTTGCAGCCCAAATTTCAACTAGAGTTACATTAGTTTTACAATCAATCCAAGAATCTCACTTGCTTCAAAGTGCCTTTCAACAGCCTTGATCTAGGCTCATTTTGTGCAGAAAAGGTGAAGCCTATGAAGTTTCAAAGTGGTATTAACGAGAAGAGTTAGATGAATGATTCATATGCCTAAATGCTCTATCATGGTCGATGAAACCTGCCATTGGAGTTGCGTTATCAACTCAAAATCTTACGTTACAAGCTAACCTTATTTAAGTAAAGATATCCATAATGAATCCCAATTGTTCCAGGCAATTATGACACAGATTTCACACTTAAGTATGGCAAGAAAAGACAATGGTTGAATATGGAACAATTAGTTGGGGGAAAATCAGAAGTTGACAAGGATCCATAGAGCAAGGAATTTGTGTCCATAGAGTTGATGGTTTCAGATTCCTCAGTCAAAGATCCACCATATAACGAACATCTAGTCCATGATCAATAATTTTATCCAGTATTGCTTCTTTGTTACATTTAGTCATAGCCCAAAAGATTGTACAATTGATGTCATCATTGTGTTCATCATGAATATTGAACAGAAGCCATGACCATGGTTATCCAACAGTTCCATCAGGAGGAGAAACATTGGGCTCCACCAAGTTATATAGACTAAGTGCTGGAAATAAGGGTGAAGAACAAATTCTCCAGATGATCATGGGTGGAGATCAAGTATCACAGAAGCAAGTTGGAGCAGCCCGAATATAGCAAAAGACCAGTTCAATTAGGTCCTTTCCAATTTCCTTAGCAATACAGACTTTGAGCAGGTCCTTTACTCAAGATGCAAGTTATATCCTTCAGTGAAGATCTCAATCTTTTAGGAAATATGTGATGGACACATGGGTGAGGAACATGAAGCATACTTTTTTGATGATGATTCAAACCCATATCCGATTTCTTGGAGTGTCAATGGAGTGTATTGAAAGATCAAAACTATTATATGGTCCTAATATTTTTATGCATTAGGTGTATATTTTTTAATATTTTTATTAGAGTCATGATCCTTAGGTTGCTTAGCTCTGAAAAAACTTGGGCCTTCAGTTACTTGGTTGTTAGGTTACTTGCCCTTAAGTCACCATTTTTTAATATATGAGGGTATGCTATATGTTGATAACAAGGAAAGCTAACGATAGCCCTAAGCATGTGTATTAGTTTATGTTGAGAAAGAATGTTGTTTGTTTCCTCTTATCTCTCTCTCCATTTCTGCTGCCCCAATCTTTTGTCTCCTACCCCTCTCCTCTCTCTCCCTAGTGTCTTCCATATACTCCTCTACTCTCCACTCTCTCTCTATTTCCATGATTCTTGTGTGCGTAAGCAGGCCATCTTCTAAGTCATCTTGCATCAATTTGGTATTAGAACAAAAGGATCCTCCTCAAGCCATATTTTTCATTTACTCTATCTCCTTACTGTGCTCCCTCAGGTTGATTCTCTTTACATCATGTCATCTAATAAAAGGCTCAGTGTTAAGCTTGATGTTCTACATCAACACATCAAGGACTCTAGGCTTATGTGCATTGCTTTGGCATCCATCACTAGATTGGCAACCCTCAAAAATGTGTTGGTGTTAGTCAATCCTCAAAGCACATAATTGTGGCAGCTTTAGATATTGGACCATGCCTTGAAGGACATCTCCTCTAGCCTTTGATCATCAACAAGCTACAAAGCAAATACCTGCAGTGCCTGTGCAATTCCAAGTGGATGAAGCACTCCCAATCAAAAGTCTTGTTTGAACATCCACCAAACAAGAATGTTGAGATCAAAGATGTGTTCATCAAATATCCTATAAAAGGCGATCAAGAGCATGCCATTGAAAATGCCATGTCTTAAGAATTCAATTTAGAAGGATCAAAGCAGCAAAAAATCAATTGTTGGAGCTGTTTTCAAGCAACCAAGATATGGATTGCAATCCTTCAAGAGTTGTGAACACAGCACAACACTTTGACGGACCATTCCTTGTCAATGTGATGATCAAAAGCTTCACAGTTGAAGATCAACGGGCACTAAAACAATCAATTAATGGAGCGTTCATAAGAAAATTCTACGTGGGTCTCCATCAAATCTTGGAGAATCATAGATCCATCAAGAATCAAAACGACATTAAGATCTTGAGGACAAGATCCGCATAGTGGAAGTGTATGATGAAGGCAAGGGCTAGGATCATGATGCATAATTTTACCATGATGATTCTATCCCTCACCCAATTACTTGGAGTATCAATGGAGTAGATTGAAACATGAAAATAATCATATGGTCCAAAACTTTCATGTATTAGGTGTAAATTTATTTAATATTTTATTAGTCATGATCCTTAGGTTGCTTAGCCCTGAAGTAACTTCGGCCTTCAATTACCTAGTCATCAAGTTACTTGGGCCCTATGTCAGTCTTTTGGAATAATTTTGGTCACTTCTTAAGTTAGGAGATGTTATATACATGCATGAGAAAAAGGAAAGCTAAGGATAGCCTTGAACAATGTGTTTTATGATTTTGTGTTGTTGAGAAAGAAAGCTTTCTCTACCCTCTATTGTGCATCTCTCACTCTTTGCTCTCACTCTAGTGTCTTCTTTCTCCTCTCTTTTCCCTCTATTTCCATGATTCTCCTGATGCATTAGGCCCCTCGATGAATAAGCAAGCCATGCCCTAGTTGTCCTGCATCAATATGTCATGAATTCTTTCTAGAAAACTTTGGATGTTTGGATCAAGAAGGATTTTGGATTGATTTTAGAGCCCCCAAAAACAGTCAAATGGTAAAGTTATTCCTGGCTAACTTGTCAAGATGAGGAATTTTTTGGACCTGCCATTTTGGTATTTTGCTATGGATCATAACTAGGAAAGGATGGGCATTGGTGATGCAGAAGCATCCAAGAAGTTTGCTCAATTAGCTACTTTTAATATGTCTTTTTGTTACTTTATTTTAATTTATGGTTGGTAATATGTTTCTAGTTTATATTAAACAGCCATGCGACTAGCATGTGACTTTAATAAGTTTGGGTGACTAAGATTACATGGGAGTTATTGGTCATCAAGGGGTGGAATTATAGAGCAGCTGTAGCCCTAATATAAATAGTCTTTTAGACTCAAAGTAAGCAGTCATCGTATTACTGTTTCAGAAGTTAGTCGTTTACAAACCCTAAAACTCATCATTCTTGTTCCTGTTCAAACTTGGTGAATTTTATCCCCCGTTCTACTATTTACTTCTGTCTTTTGCTTCCAACACTACGCCAAAGTGGTATGGAAGCAAAATGATCATAAGGTTGCATTAGGATTTTGTTTATAAGCCATGGTTGGACATGGTAAAGGCCGGGGGAAAGAGGAAATCAAGCTCAACAAACAGACTTGGCTAAGATGCAGCACATGACTGAGATTTATCATGGGCTATACAAGCTTTACAAGAGCAGGAACCTGTGGAAGACCATATGGAGAATCCAGAAGGTGACCGTGATCCATTAGACAAGCCAAAAAGTAGTCTTGAGGATGAAACTAATGATGGAGAAGATGAAAACCCCCTCCATGATGCTGAACTTGTAAGTCATGCATAACTTCCATTAAATGGTTGTCTGCAGTATCTATGAATAACTTCCCACTGGTGACAAAGGAGAAAGGAGGGAAACAATGGAGGATGAAATTTAAGGGATCTTAAGAAACTGCCAATCTCACTATTCACTTTTTAGGATAAGTGGCGTTACATAAAAGGTGATTTATATTATCCCTAAGATTTAGGAACAGTATATCCCAACGAAGTTCCTGAATCAGTTACATTTCCTATTTTCCATCTTCCTCTCCTTGCATTTTCCACATACAAGACCTTATCAAGTAGACAAGTTGTACTAACATCCAAGCAGGGCAATAGCCTCGAATTTCAATGATAGACCCAATCCAAATAAGTTCATTAAAAATCCATAGAAACATTAGACGAAAAGTAAATGAAATGACCCTTTTAAAACCTCAAACAACAATGATAATAATATTAAAATGTGGTCCTCATACACCAATTTTATCCTTTTGATCCAACCCACAGTTTCCCAAATCAAATCAGTGAAGGTAGCTATCGCCTAAATGACAGTCCTTGCCATGCCACTTTCCAACAAATTCCCTTGTTGTTACCACCCTCCTACTACAAAATGAAGCTTCATCAAAAGCACAACACCTACAAGTTGCTTGTTTTTATCCATCTTACTAGAGTGCACAGTAGTTTAATTTTTTCAATTCTTCATCCAGCAAGTTTGTATATTTTCCTTTATTTAACTCAATCCCCTCTGCAGAACAACAGAACTGTCATTTACTTTTTTATCCTTTACTATGTAAGTATATAATCAGTCATTGATTTTGTAGATTTGCCTCCTTTGAGGTGAAATGGAGAAAATACAAATGACCTTATAGTTACACCTCAAGAAGTACTAATGCAATTTCAGATACCATAGCAACCGGCTACTATGGTGAACTATGCGTTCTACCGTGTACTCAAAGGTAAATCCTTTACATCCTACATACTAGAAACCCAAGATCTTGTATGTATGTGAATCAGAAATCTATCCACCAGTCCTTTTTACAACAACATAGCATGAAAATATAAATGTCATCAACAGTACAGATAAAGTTGGCTTTCATTCATTAAGGATTGGCTGTTATGCTTTTGGGAAAGTTAGTCTACATAGTAAAGCAAAATATTGAAAAGCCACTTAAAAGCCTGATCTTAAGAGATATGCTTCTGGAGGATGGATAGATCTAATAGCCTGTAATTTTACGTTGCACTATTATGTTTACAATGATTCAGTACTTCATAGGTAAAATATCATATTCTAGCAGGCTATGAAGAATTCTTCCCTCTATAACCAATATGAATCTATGACCTATGATCCTATCCATGAAATCTCTTACATATTAGAAAACACATGATATCATAAATAGGTCCAAAAAGAGAATCAAGCTTCATCAAAAAGCTAAGGACTATGAGTAGAAAAGAGTTTGACACTAATGGTGCTTATTTGGCACCCAGAGTGCTACCATATTTATATATTGTATCTCATTTGTTACAAACAAGAAGGGCTATGATATAGTTCTTTCTCCTTTCAGATTGCTAGGGTAAATGCTTTCTTTATGTCCTCTATTCTGAAATTCGTAAGAAATCAAGTTGCTCCGATCAGCAAAGTAGGAACCATATTTCTTTTTAATTTTTTTTTACTTTACATGAGTACTGCTATACAGGTTTTCTATCTTTACCTAATCTTGCTTTCCTGAAATTTTACATAACAAATGAACTTATACCTATCATTCGCTTGTTTGCTAGAAATACCATTAGCCATGAATTGCAGAAGTTCCAATAATTTAAGTTCCTAGCAGAGGGACCCATGGACTAATACTACCTAAAGGCAGTTAGTTCCTTGTTAGCATATTGTCTCCATGAATTGAATATTGTCAAGTAAGAAAGCTATGTATTTTCCACAGAATAAACAGACACCTTAGGTTTCTAATACATGGGCAAGCTTGAACATAATAGCTTTCATCCTTCCATGTGTTTTAAAATATATATTACCCTATCACCAATACTTGCTGCATGGTGTCACCTCTTGCCTATCATTCTGGCAAGAGGTTGGGGGGGTTCAATTCTGGTTAGAGTCGGCCTCCAAGGTAGGGTGGGTATAGGGTAGGAAAGGTGGAGATTATCCCCTCCTGATCTTTTTTAGAAAAAAAAGGTATTATCCGCTGAAGGCACATGAAAGGTCACTTAATGAAATTGGTTGATATCCTACCAGCAGATAATTAGATCAGTGGTTTTACTTGAAGATTACTTGACAAAGCTACAAATCAGATCCACATAAAAGAACAAGGAAAAAGTGATGACCCTTTACTATTTCAAGGATATTATCACGTTGCAGAATGCAAGATGCTTAGAGACTCAAATTTCATTAGTGAATATGACTTCATTTTTTTTTTTTTTTTTCAAAAAACAACATGTCCACCTATTAGATGAGGAAGTTCTAGTAGGTGGGAAAAAAGATAGTAATAGAATCTTTGCAGAAGAAAACATCTCTCCAACTGAAAATCACTGATATACGAGCATGACAGCATTTAGGTTGCTCTGTTATTCACCTACTGGCTCGAAAGGCATTGTAACATTCTAAAAACTGACTAAACAAAGTACATTCCGTTGGCAAATTCCTATTAAACTAGGATTGAAAAGAGAAGATCACTAGCTACTCAACTGGAGAATCTACTACTAAAACTCACATGACAGAACAAGTAACGAAACATGTAAAGTCACATGATGGAACATGCAATGTCTACTGCTAGATAGAGTTGTTTATATTCAATAACACCCATTAAGTTGCATTAAAAGGATAAGCATTTGTAGTTCGGCCACTATTAATCCACTTGGCGATGTTTCCCTGGACCTAAAATATAATCATTTTACTATTTCTCTGCTAGTCAGGACTGTTGTCAGAAATTTTACATAAACAGCTGGAGCATAATTCATGGGCAGTTCATAAGAAACAAAGATGCATATTTTCATGAATACTGCATCCAAAATTAGCATACGTTACCACCCAAATCATGCATTATGTACATTCTTAGAATCCAGGATGATCACAAATCATACCATGAAGGCTATTGGGTGGCTTGTTAATGGGCAAGGAGTACTCCATCCCGTTGAGAGTGAACTTCCCATCTTTGATTCTATTTGCAACTCGGCCAACAATGCATCCAAAGTAAGGTGCCATTCCTTTCTGGAATAGAGGAAGCCAGAGGTCACAAGGAATTGTCATTGAGAAAAAAAAAAAACTAAAATTCACAAACGAATGCCCCCATCAAATAGTATCTACATTTCATATTCTCTCTCATCAACTAAATGAAGACATCTTTCTAATGAAAAAGAACAAAAGCAATCTGAACATCAAATTACAGTAAGGTCATATTCTTGCGCAGCGGAATTTCAGGCCATCGCATGCGCAAGAATATCTGGTTACATCAGAAGAAATAAGTGTGTATAATCCATTATTTTATGTATACCGTCATTAACAGAAAAGCCAATTCAAAACAGCATATTGATCTCAGCTTTCTTTCACAAACAACCATCCGTACCTTCAAAAATCCAATGAAGCAGAAAAATTGGAAATAAAAAAACATGGTAATCATTCATTTTCTCGGGCGAACAAAACCTATTTTACATATTCGTGCGCACAAATATCTATTTTGAGAAGGGATGACTCGGAGGGGTCTTACAATGTATGGCTCCATGGAATCGAAGCCAAGAACAACATCATCGAGATTGCCTGAAATATAAAGGAACGAATGGGGCTAGTATAGAAGGCGAAAAGAAAATAAAATTTGATAGTTACGGGGGTCGTCGTCTTCACCATGTGCGTCGGGGACGAGGAGGGAGGTGATGGTGGCGCCCCAGTTGCTTATCTTAACCGTGATCTTATCTTTCGTTAGCTCGAACACCTCCGGTTCGATCTCGTGATGCTCCGCCATTGATCTCTTCGCTTCTTCAGGTTAGGCTGTTGCTCCTGTTGAGCCTCCCTTTTTTCGCGATCACCGCCCCCCGCCGCCACCCCTCCCCCCCTCCATCGGCCTCAAGCCGGTCCTAACCGAAAGCCGAAGCGGATGCCACGTAGCGTCTCTCCTACCGTTGGATGAATAACTTCAAAGGCTTGAAAAAACCCAAGCAAAGGCTTATTCTCAGCGCGGAGTTTGATGCCAGCGATCGGTCCCTCTCCGGAAAGAGTAATTTTTTGTATACCGCCCCCTATAGAAATTCCGACGTGGAACGCACCATATCATTTGGTTGGTCCACATACATGATGTGATGACTCATATTTTTTTCACAGATTATAACGTGATGTTTTACAGCATTATTAATTTTAATTTTTTAAAATAATAAAAAAATATTTTTGATCTCGTTAGATGGCAAAGAAAAAAATACCTAGAGAGAGAAAGAAAAATTAGAATCTTTTCTCCATCCATTTTCTCTTTGTCTGATATTCAATATTTTTCTTTTTTATTTTTTCCATCATCTTCTCTCTCAAAATACCTCTTTATTTTCCCTCCACTCTGGTGATCAATATTTTTTTTCATTTTTTTCATTCGAACAATCGAAGTAACTCGATCGGACCATCTCCGTGATTGGCCTCGTTCTTTAGATGGAGAGGTCTTTCGAGAGAGAGATTCCATATTGAGCATTTTGTCATTTTTTAGAAGATATACTATTTATTAAGAGAGTATTTTTATATAAGTATTTTTATTCAGTAATAATCTCTTTTGAGCATCTTAAATTATAATATGTACTATAAGTTAATATATTCTGAAATTATATAATGTTCATGTAATATTTTGAAATTCATGCCTAAAGAGGGATGTCATAATATTTTTTATAAAATTTATGACATCAATTTACAAAATGCCTTGGATTTTTTGTTTATGAGGGGCTAATGCCTTTAGTTTTTTTTTAGTATTGGATATCATAATTTTTGTAAAGGGTATTATATTTTTGTTTCCATATATATTCATCATACTTTTTTCTCTATAGCATACTATGACATTCTGAGAGTCATAATTTAGACCACGGATGTCAGGAAATATTGGTAGAAAGGGTTAATGCTTTCAATTTTTTATTTAGTATCGAGGTATCATTATTTCTGTAAAGGAGTATCATAATTTTTAAGAAAGAGTGCCATAATTCTATTTCTGTATATATTTATCATCTTTTTTTTTTCATGGCATATTATAATATTTTGAGAGTTATAATTCAGGCCATGGATGATAGAAAATATTGATAGACGGGGTTAATACCTTCAGTTTTTTATTTAGTACCGAGATGTCATAATTTTTTTAACAAGATGTTATAATTTTTATGAAGAAGTGTCATATTTCTGTTTTTATATATATTCATCATATTTTTTTCTTCGTGGTATAAATTCAGGCCATGGATGACAGGAAGTATTGGTAGGAGGGGTTAATGTTTTGATTTTTTTGTTTAGTATTGAAGAGTCATAATTTTTGTGAAGAGATGTTATATTTTTTTAAAAAAATATCATAATTCTGTTTCTATATATAGTCATCATCTTTTTTTCTCCGTGGCATATTACGATATTTTGAGAGTCATAATTCTAACCACGGATAACAGAAAGTATAATGATTTATTATAACAGTAAAATAGAAATTTTTTTATGTAATATGATATTTTTTTTTTATATTGCAATTGATTTTTCAATTATTCTATACTTGTAAGTGTGAAGCCCTCATAACTCTTTAAGAATTGTTACAAATCGGCAATTTATATTCAGAATGTTTGGAAGATGGGTTTTTCAAATTCGTATTATGATATCCTAGGAGTTATATTTCAAATTTGTATTTTGTTTGGAAGATGAATTTTTTTGCTTACAAAGATAAGCCAGACCATTGGGACTTCACACAAAATAATATCGGTCAATACCAGCGATAGTTTGGAGCAAGAATCTTGAAAGATGATCTCAATCAGAAGATAAAAGAAGTTTTTAAAAATTAGAATGAAAAAATTAAATATTTGTTATGACATTTTCTTTTCAGTTCTTTGACTTTTGTAATTGGATCAAAAATTTGTAATTCAATGAATATTACTCCTTTAACATTAATGAAAAAAAGTAATTATGTGTCATTTTTTCAAACTAAAATGTTGTAATTTTATTTATTTTAATTCGTATAGTTTTTTGAATATAAGATGTTATGTTCTGGATGTTATAAATTTTTGAATGGATGTCATAATATTATACAGGGATATTATAATGTTATAAATTTTTGAATGGATAATAAGAAGATCTGAAAAGAGGGGTTAATAACTTCTAGTTTAGCATTTTCTATAGAGATGTCATAATTTTTATGAAAGGGTATCATAGTTTTTAAGAAGGAGTGTTATAATAATGTTTCTTCATATATTCATTATCTTTTTTTCTCCATGTCATATTATGACATCCTAGGAATCATAATATAGACAAAAGATAAAAGAAAAACCTAGAAGGAGAGATTAATAACTTCAGTTTAACATTTTATTTAGGGATATCATAATTTTTATGAAGATGTGTTATAATTTTTATAAAAGGATATCATAATACTATTTCCGCATATATTTATTATCTTTTTTCCTCCATGTTGTATTATGATATCCTGAGAGTCATAATATAAGTAAAGGATTATAGAAAGACCTAGAAGGAGGGGTTAATAATTTCAGTTTAGCATTTTCTATAGGGGTGTCATAATTTTTGTGAAGAGGTGTCATAATTTCTAAGAATGGATGTCATAATTCTGTTTCTATATATATGCATCATCTTTTTTCTTCTATTAATCTAGGATGCCATAACTTAATTCCTAAAATCACATGTTAAAGCAACATATCATAATTTTACCACATGTTATAGGTTGATATATCAGTTCAATCCATATTTTAGAGCAACATTAGAGCTCCTTCAGCACAATATTAGAGCTCCTATCATCCCATGTTTCAGAGCTTCAGCAAAACATATTCAGCAATATTCAGCATGTTCAGTAAGAGTATCATTTGCTGTTCAGTATGTTCAGCAAAAGTTTCATAGGCAATGTTTAGCTTTATTATACAAATTTAAGTCTCAAGTTCAGCTGATACAACTAATAACAACCTTAAATTAAACACTGATAAAATCTGATAACATCAGAACATTGATAATACTAATAATATCCTTAAATTAAACATTGATAACACTGATAATATCTGATAACATCTGAACACTGATAACAATGATAACATCCTTAAATTAAACATAATGTAGATTTTAAAGCTAATTAGGAAAGTAATATCATTGATTATAAAATTGATTACAAAATATTCACTACATACATGACTTCCAAAATTATATCTTTTCTTCCTTCAGTCAAAAAAAAAAAACACAACTGTTAGATTGCCCATGAAACTATCATTGCAATCAAATAAAATTTCTCCCTTGCGACACATTTTGCAAACTCCCTCTTCAACCTAGCACATTCAGTTTTCACCTTTGTTACTTTATTTTTGATGTCAAAAGCCTCCCTTTTTAAGATATCTGCCTCTTCTAACAAGCCGATTGTCTCTCCTTTCAACTCTGACATATGTTCTTTCAAATCTGAACTTTCTCTTCTATATCTTCCAATGATTTCAGATAATCTTTCTACCTCAGCTTTCAAATCTCTTACTTCATCTCTCTTTTCAAAAGCTACTTTGACTCGACCTTTGATTTTTGGATCGATCCATGTAAATAACTGTAATAGAACTTATTCTACAAAGATGAACAGTTATACATAGAGATTACACTCAAACAACTGACACTATAGCTACAACATTGATCAAATTTATCTGACAGTTTCGACAATCTCTGAATCTTCTTCCAGGATTATCATCACTCTATGAGGTCCATATTTTAGTTAAGAGACCACACTTACATTGCCCTACACAATCACTGCTTCCTGTTGAGTCCATGCTCTAATTTGGAGACTTATGCATTGATCTTTCAACATTCCTATAAGCTATCACTTTCAAACGGGCTTTGAATCAATGTCTTAATACTGTACGGTAACAACTTGATCTGAAAATATAAGAATTGGACTTATGATATCCTTTCACAAAATTTATGATATCCTTTTAGAAAATTATGACATCTCAGAAAAAAATAAAAAACTATAAGTTTTGATCCTCCATACCATGACTTTTTCACTATCCATTGGCTAAAATATAACACCCAGAGTGTAATAATACTGCTCCGAGACAACTTGAGCTAAAAATATGAGAAATATGAATACCTTGGCACAAAATGAAAAAATGAAAGTTTTGAACTTCCGTATCATAAATATTCAACTATCTATTGTCATAAATAGATATCCAAAGAGTAATAATATGGTCAAGAGTCAAAAAAATTTTGAAAATATGAGACTTGAACTTATGACACCATTTCACAAAATTATGACACCCCTTTAGAAATTTATGCCACTCCAGCACACAAAGAAAAATTGAAGGTTTTCATTCTCCTATCCAGACTTCTCATCATCCGTTGGCTAAAATATAATTTCTAGGATATCATAATACGGATTTGAAAAATCCATCTTTCAAATATTCTAAATATAAACTGTACTTACAAGAATTCTTAAAGAGTTGTGAGGGCTTCACACTCACAAGCTGTGGAATAATTAAAAAACCAACTACAACATGAAAAAAAAAAAGAATGTCATATTACATAAAAAAAAATTATCTTACTGTTATAATAAATCACCATACTTTCTGTCATCCGTGGTCTGAATTATGACTCTCAGAATATCATAATATATTACAGAGAAAAAAAGATGATGAATATATGTGAAAATAGAATTATAACACTTCTTAAAAAATATGATACTCCATCATAAAAATTATAATACCCTGGTACTAAACAAAAAATCAAAGGCATTAACTCCTTCTACCAATACTTTCGATTATCTAAAACCTAAATTTATACCATGGAGAAAAAAATATGATGAATATATGTGAAAACAGAAATATGACATATCTTCACAAAAATTATGACAGTCCTTCAAAAAAAATTATGACACCCAGCACTAAATAAAAAACTGAAGGCATTAACCCCTCTTATCAGTACTTTCTATCATCCGTGATTTGAATTATGACTCCTAGAATGTCATAATATTCCACAGAGAAAGAAAGATGATGAACATATGCAAAAATAGAATTATGACACCTCTTCTTAAAAATTATGATATCTCAATACTAAATAAAAAATCGAAGGCATTAACCCCTCCTACCAATACTTTCTATCATCCATGGTCTGAATTAGAATTTTTAGAATATCATAGTACATTATGGAGAAAAAAATATGATAAATATATGCAAAAACAGAAATATGACACCCCTTCATAAAATTATGACACCCGATACTAAAAAAAAAACTGAAGGCATTAACCCCTCTAAACAAAAAATCGAAGACATTTGGTGAATTGATGTCATAAATTTTATAAAAAAATTATTATGACATCCCTCTTTAGGCATAAATTTCAAAATATTACATGGACATTTATAATTTTAGAATATATTAACCTATAATGCCATATTATAATTTAAGATGCTCAAAAGAAGCTATTACTGAATAAAAATACTTATCTAAAAATGCTCCCTCAATAAATAGTATACCTTCTGAAAAATAACAAAATACTCACTGTGGAATCTCTCTCGAGAGGGGTCTCCATCTAAAGAATAAGGCCAACCCTGCAGATGGTCTGGTCGAGTTGCTTTGATTGTTCGAACGAAGAAAACGAAAAAAATATTGATCGCTGGAGTGGAGGGAAGATAAAGAGGTATTTTGGGAGAGAAGATGAAGAAAAAAAATTTTAAAAAAATGCTAAACACTGGAGTGAAGGAAAAATGGAGTGGAGGGAAGATGAAAAAATTTCAACTGGCTTTTCTCTCCCTCTCTCTCAGCAGGCATCTTTTTCTTTGCCAAGCAATGGGGGCAAAAGCGACTTTTTATTATTTTGAAAAAGACTAGAATTAATGATGCTATAGAGCATTACGCTACAGTCTATGAAAAAGTAGGAGCCATCACATCATGCCACATAGGTGCTACGTGGACTAACCAAATGATACGGTGCGCTCCACGTCAAAATTTCTACATCGGGGGCAATGTACAAAGAATTACTCCTTCGAGAATAATTCCTATGGAGATGAGCGAAAAAAAATGTAGAACTGGCTCAATCATTAAATTTAAAATTTAGTAATTCAAAATATTTAGGGCATGTTTGACTAGTCCAACAACAAGATCATGCTGAATTTCTTGTTGGTTGGGCGATCCATTAAACATGGCCCATATCAACTAAATACCTTCTAGCATAAAACCTATAGGAAGAAAGAGTAATTCTTTGTACACCACATGTGGTGTAGAAAAAATACACCGCTTTATCTGATTGGGACATCTAGCCATTACTTTCCAATGTGTATTTAATATCTATAGTTTTACTTTTTCATTTGAAATTATCCCTCCTCTTCTAAAAAAATTATGACATTCTGTGGCAATATTGTGACATCCTGCAATCAAATTATGACTTTCTATTCATAATTTGGCCATAGGATGTCACAAGAAAAGGAGAGACATTTTTATTATCTAAAATTTCATAAATTTTTAATGATAAAAATATCCTTCTCTCTTTATGACTTCTGAAAAAATTATGACTTTCTGTGTGTAGAAAGTCATAATTTGGCTGTAGAATATCATAATATAATCATAAGATGTCATACTTGTTGAAAATTGTATCCTAAAAATAATCGTGTGATGATTAAGTTCCTCTTTATATATGAATTATTGATTAATGAATAATAGTTATTCTGATATTTTTTATCATAAAGTAACATCTTCCTTGAACTCTTGTGCCGTGATGAAATCCTTAGAACTATGTTAGTGTACAATAAAGAGAGGATTTATCGTATAGTTCTCAAACGTCATTACAGAATGATGACGTTTATCGAGTGGAGGTCGTTGTATGCCATATGAGTTGGTTGTCCTCTTAACCAAAGAGTATGGTGATACTGGTATGACAGATAGGTGAGATATAGGAGTACATCGTCACTGAACAAGTGACTCATCTGCTGAGCGTTCTGCTGTCAAGAGTTGCTCATGAAACACATGGGTATAAGTGTCCTTCAGATCTGAAAACACCATAGTAACTTGCAAGTAACTCACTGCGCTTTGGTGCCAGACTATCTGAATTTCTAATGTAGTGATGGAAGGCTACTGGGTACAGTCAAGTACTTATAAAGTCTGTATGTGGATCAAGATGAGATTGACCCCTCTAGATTATTGGAGTTGATGTATCACTGTATTTTAATTTAGCAAAGCCTTAGCTAGGATAATCCATGAGATATTGAAAAAAAAATATAAGCATCCAGAAGTAATGAGACCATCCTAGAGCATCCAGGGTCAAAAGGATGAATTATGCGGTAACCATGTGTATGGTTCTGAAATATTTTTTTATGATAATTTGATCTATCTAGACGTCGAAAATCATTGCTAGATGATATCTCGATTAGTATAAAAATTGGTTCCTGTGCTACCGACTTAGTGTTTGAACCTATGGAGTCATGCACATAAGTCAGACAAAGTAGGAAGAAATTGACCTATGTTTATATATCTAATTTGAAAGTACTTGACTTGATTGAACATATAAGCTAACTTGATTGAGAATTAAGTTACGGGTCAAATGAGATTCAAGAGTTCACTATGTCTAGCTAGCACTACACACGAGGTTCAGGTTCGATCCCAGAGATGAATAGTTTCTGATCCATGATCCATGGAGCATATGAAGATTGAATTTAAATGCTAATTAATTTAAGATTAGATCTAAATTAATTAGACTTAATTGAGATCAAAATTTAAGTTAGATTTGGTATAAAAATTCTAAAAAATTTAGATTGACAGCCTTTCAAAATTATTTCGAACCAACTTCGAATTGGATTCGAATTGGATCCGTTTTGGATGAGATATGAGAAATCTTTCTTACACTGAGATTCTCCTCTCATATGGGCCGACCAATACTTGAAATGGTGCTGGTTTGGGGTGTCCCATGTGGGTGAGGGATTGGATATAATTTGGTTGTCTTATATGATGGTAATTCTATCTCATGTAGGAATTCTTCTTTCATGAGTATTGGACTGATTCAAATCAGATTTGAGTTAGAACTCCTATACTTATTGGGTCATGAGATTTATTTATAAATAGAGAGGGTCTTTACCTATGGATGTATAGCAAATAGTAAAAAAAAATCAGATTGAGAGAAAAGAGAGAGAGAGGCGTGAGAAGAGAGAAGCCCTTCTTCTTCTCCTTAGCCTCTCCCCTTTTGGTGCCGCTCCTCTTCCCTTGGGCATGGCCCTCCTTGGGCATCCCACCTGCTGGTGTGAGATGTCACACCAGCACATCTCCTCTCTCATTTGATTAGATTGTGAAGGTGATTGGATCAAAGTTCATCCTGCTTTTCTACGACGTCTAATGTGCATGCGAAGTAGAGGGTCTGCACATCCAGGTCTCCGTGAAGGTTTAATTCAGATTATTTAAGATTTGATCTCTGATTCTACTGCTAATCAAGCAAAGACTTGATCCTTATTCATGTAGATTAATAAAAAAAAATTAAGATGCAATTTAGGCCTTCCGAAGAGAAATAGTTTTTATTCTCTTCAATTAGTATCAAAGCAGGTCTGAAATATATACATGTATAACTGAGTTTTTTAGGATTAATTATATAAGATATAATTAAATTTTTTATAAAATATTAAATCTTATTTAAATCTATTTATATAAAATTTTTAATCTAATTTTGATTGGATTAGATGAGCCTAATCAATAATTGATTGAGGTTATTATAAGTTTGTTATAACAGAATTCTGTTGTTGCTGAATTTTTGATGAAATAATAACATGAATTAAAATTTATTTTAAATTTATTTTAATAAAATTTTAATATTATTATTTTTATTATGAAGTGGAGTTTATTTTATATCTAAATTAGATCTGTTTCGATAGATATTTGATTTAAATCCTATCAGAATTCAGCACTGCACGAAAATAGATTTTACTAAAATTTATTCGTATGCATTCATGTTTGTATCTAATTAATTTTTTATATGATATCAAATTTGAAATTAATATTTTATAATTAGTATAAGATATATTTCAAATCTGATATGATGTATATGATGCATCAAATCTAATTAGATTAGATGAAAAATATAATTGATAAAATCAAAGATATATTCATGACATAAAATAGTTTTATCAATAAGTATATATTGATGTAATTACATATGAAATTAGATTTTAGATCTTAGTAGCCTAGTACTCGGATTGATGAGATCACCAGATCATCTGATCATAAGAGATCAAAGAGATTAATCTCTCTTTTGCCTATTCGATGGATTCTCTTATGACGTGTAGGGGTGTCATTGTGATCCAATTTCATGAAGAAAAAAAGCAAACAGATTTTTATGTATTATTTTGATCATAAATATGTTTAGATTAGATCTAAAGTGATTTATGATTCATTATAATAGGATAAAATTCAGATATAAAATTATTTTAGATCTGAATTGCATGTTACATAAGATATAATTGATATTGATCTAAAAGTTGTCATGATACATGAGATGTTGTATGAAGTTTAGATCATACCTATGCATGTTTAATTATTAAATATACTATGAAAATTTATTTTCATGAATTAAAATATATGGTATGCTTCATTTGAAATCTTGTAGAATAGTTTTACAGATTGAAATACACGTTTCACACACTTAATTTTGAATTAAGCTTTGAATGATATAAATTTGAGAATTGAAGATTATTAAGACACCATATAAAATGATGGACAAAGGGTTAGCTTGAATTAGGTCCTTCTAATGGGTTAGATCTAGGGTTAGAAATATATATAGACTAAGTAGAGAAATTGATTAAATCTAATCAACTGTTGAATTAGATTAGATCAGAATTTTTCTTAATCAATCTCAATAGTTGAAGTTTGATCAAGTCCATGTATTTGACCCTAATAAATGGACCATGATCATGGCTCCATGGTTGAGCCTGAATCTTCTAGTGGATCAAATCAAAACTAATTAACCAGTTGGTGCCTTAGGTAAATTTGGCAGATTCGATCAAGTGGTTTTTAATTGGGAGCTATTTACATAGATGCGTCTACGGTAAGTTAAGGGTACATCTCTCCCACTGATCTCACTTATCTGGCCAACATGTTAGATTATATTTTGATTAGGTCACTTGTCAATTTATGTAGACCCATACTATTAAGGTGAATCAGTGTGACTGATTTAGGTATCTTTAAATTAGCTTGTGTTTAATCCTCTATATAACTTGGTGAAGTCAGTGGGAGGATTTGTAGCTTGCAGATCGACTTCTTCTCTTATTCTCAGATCAATGAAATCAAATCCTCTCAATTATTAGGTCCATAAAATGATAAAGTTATGAGATAATTTGGTCATAGCCTCCTATTAAGGTATGTGATAATGAGTCTAATATTTCAAATAGGCATTGGAGACGCCCCACGCTTAATGTCTATTACGTATTGGAATTGTCATTTATCATATGACCATCATGATGTACCTTCAGATCAATGCTCAAGTTGGTCAAGCCACACTCAGATCTAGACATCCGTTTGTTAGATGCACTTGGTGTGTCATGTTAATGGTTGGATCTAACTAAAATTTTCAGTGGAGGTGCCACTGTCTGCTGAAGGGATGCCTGGAGCAAAACTTAATTGTTAGAAATTGTTTGGAGAAACAATTGATTATGAACCTACCCATAGATGCACTAAGTTGGCCAAGCTACACTCGAGCCCGAATGCAGTCCGTGTGGATTCTAATATCCACTAAAGAATTAGTATAATTTTCGAGTTGGAGATAGAGGCTACCAATTCATGAAAATAGTAGGAGGACCTTTAGACTAAAGTTCATATCTTCAGGATTAAAAATAATTCATATACTAATAGGCTAATATTTTTTCTTTTAGTTATGGCTAACACACTATTCCTTTGTATGCTGTTGGACAGTGACAAGCGCACCAAACCAAACTTCGATAGCTGAAATTGAAAGTTGAAGATCATTTTAGAGCACAAAGGAATTTTATGTGTCCTAACGGATGAGGCACCTGAAGAATCTGCAGTCAATGCTCCTCGTGCCGCGAGAGATACTTACATGAAGTGGCTCAATGACCGCACGACTGTGCGTTGCATGATGAGGGCAACTATGAATGACAAACTTAACCATAAGTTCGAGAATGCGCAGCTAGAGAAGATCATTCAAACGTTGAATGAGTCCTTCGGCACGTCTAAGAATGCGAAGAGATATAAAACCTCTTGCACAGTATTTAATGCCCATATGCGAGAGGAGACTTCAGTCACCGATCATATATTGTACATGATTGAGCAGATTGAACGTCTTGGCAAATTTGACTTTTCGTTGTATGAACGGTTAGGCAAGGATACTATCCTCAATTCGCTATCGAAATCCTACTACCCTTTCTCAATCATTATAGAATGACAAAGCCTACGATGAACTATCATGGTTTGCTAGGGTTACTATAGATTTTTGAGAAGGATCATCAGCTCTAAAAGGAGCCAGTGAATTTAGTGGGAGGTTCATCTACAGGATGTCAATCCTCTAGGAGAGAAAAGAAGGAAAAAGTGCAGAAATTTCATGCCGCTGATCCTAAGCAAAGCAAACTATCAAAAGTTGACAAGAACCAGGCAGAGTACTTCTTTTGTAAGAAGCTGGATTATTGAAAAAAAAATTATCCTACTTATATAACCACTTTTGACCCAAACAAGCCTAGAAACAAGAAAAAGAAGCAAGTAGTTGTTTCGTAAGATACTTATACGATAACTCCTTAAAATTTTTCTATTTGTGATACTACTACCTGGGTATTGGATATCAGAAGTCCTATTAATATATGCAATTCATTACAGGGACTACAGGTAAGTAGGAAGTTTTGAGAGGACGAGTGATTCCTTAACGTTGGAGATGGAAGTTTTGTTCCAGTTTTGGCCTTAAAAACTTTGCAGTTTGTCTTCGAGTCTAGTAGTATCATGTTAAATGATTGTCATTATTGTTTCTCTTTTTTTATGAATGCCATCTCTGTAGGTCTTTTGGCCAAACTTGATTGCAAGTTTATAGTAAAGAATAATTTTTGTGATATCATTATGAATGATACTGCAATTATGCATGGATAATTGAAACATGACATATACATAATATCACGACCTGTTAGTGTAATGTACACAATCAGTAAATGTCCTAAATTAGATAATGTCAGTGAATCCTACCTTTAATATTGTAGACTTGATCATGTGAACAAGAGTAGGATTAACAGGTTGATCAAAGAACATGTCCTTCAGATAGATAATTGTGAATCATTGTCTACCTACGAATCCTGTCTATTTGGTAAGATGACTAAGTCATCTTTTAAGAAAAAAAGTGAAAGAGCTAACGATGTCCTAGGTCTAATACATATTGATGTATATGGGCCTATGAACATAAGTGTCAGAAGAGGATACTACTACTTCATTACGTTTACAGACGATCTATCGAGGTATGGGTATGTCTATCTTATGAAGCATAAGTCAAAATCACTTGAAATGTTCAAACGATTCTATACTGAAGTAGAGAAATAAACTGAAAAGAGTATTAAGACCCTTCGGTCAGATCAAGAAGATGAATACCTTACCAGTGAGTTTCTGACATATCTATGATGGGCTTTGCAAGTCTGTCAATCTCTTTTTGGAGATATTCTCTAGAAACTGCCTGCTATATTTTGAATAAGGTACCCAGCAAGTCTGTTGATAAAACTCCATATGAGATATAGATTGGATGTAAGTCGGTGCTCTCACACCTTAGGGTCTGGGAGTGTCCAGCTTATGTCAAGCATTTAAAGACAGATAAGCTTAGATCGAAGTTTGATAGATGCTGGTTCATAGGGTATCCAAAAGAAACTAAAATGTATTACTTCTACCTTGCTGTAGAACAAAAGGTGTCTGTCAGCAGCCGGACAGTCTTTTTGGAAAAAGAGTTCTTTGATAAAGGAGCTAATGCCTGTAAAATTGAACTTGATAAAATTTATGAGGTAAAAGAATCGACACACACAGAATTAGATTTGATTGAAAAATCAAATTCAGAATCAGTAGAAGTGCCATTAAGGAGATCTGATAGAGTACCACATCAACCAGATAACTATGATTTTCTGATCTGGGTGAGAAGCATTGAAAGATTGTGAAAGTAATTCTTAAGTATTTGAGAAATACTAAAGATCAATGGTTTATCTATAGAGACACTGACCTGAAACTTATGAGATATACTGATTTCAGTTTTCAATCAGATTGTGATGACAGCAGAAGCATGTCGGGCTACGTATTTACTCTGAATGGAAGAGCTATTTGCTGGAAGAGTGTCAAGCAACATATTATGATCAATTTTATATGCGAAGCAGAATATATTGCGGCATCAGATGCTGTAATATATTCTGCACTACTATCACCTGATGCAAGAGATCATGAATAGAGGTGACATCGAGCTTCAGAAGATCGATAGAAAGGAAAACTTAGCCAATCCCTTTACTAAAGCTCTAGGGATCAAAGAGTTCGATGATTTCAAATGAAAGATGGGTATAAGATACTGCCTCGATTGGCTTTAGTCCAAGTGAGAGTTGTTGAAAATTGTATTCTAAAATCAATCATGTGACGATTGAGTTCCTCTTTATATATGAATTATTGATTAATAAATAATAGTTATTTTGATATTTTTCATCATAAAATAATATCTTTCTTGAACTCTTGTGCTGTGATAAAGTCCTTAGAACTATGTTAGTGTATGATAAAAAGAAGATTTATCGTATAGTTCTTAAATATGTTCGCGACTAAATGATATGTCATTACAGGATGATGACGTTTATCGAGTAGAGATCATTGTACTAGGCCATTCATCCCTGCCAATCAGAGAGCATCTCCAAGAGGAAGGCTAACCTCATCATAGAATTAAGAAGATAGACCACCACATTGAAGCTTTAAGACACTACCATGCTGAGCTCAAGAATGACATCAATTTCACTACCGAGCTCTTGTTCTCGATAAGAAATATATAGAAACTTTTTCCATCTTGATTCAAGATGCCGCAAATCAAGACATATGATAAAACTTCGAACCCCTTGGACCATTCGAAAAGCTTCAAAGTTCTCATGATATTCCAAGGGGCCATCGACTCAATACTGTTCAGAGTTTTCTCGATCACTCTCCAAAAAGTGACTCGATTATAGTTTATCGATCTTTGGCCAAACTCTATTTACTCTTTTGAGTAGTTCAACCAGATATTTGTGGCCCACTTCATGAGCAGTCGGATGTAGAGGAGAGGTTTAAAAAGCCTTATCACCATTTGGTAGTGGAATGATGAGTCCCTTAGGGACTATGTAAGCCATTTTAATGTAGCAACTTTGGAGACAACTTAAACCACTCGGTTGTGATTTTCACTCTAAGGAGCTGGTTGAAGTCATCTCAGTTCCTCTTCTCCTTGGAAAAGAGTTTCTGAAGGATTATACCAAGCTTCTTACCCAAGCTAGGAAGTAAATAAATATAGAAGAGGCTATGGTAACTCTAAAAGACTTGGTCGAGGAAAGGCCTAGCAAGAAGAAGGAGAATAAGGAAGCTTGAGAGGAGAAAGAAGGGTTCGACAAAAAGCCCAAGGAAGCACAAGGAAAGTTCTTGCTGATGGAAGAGTCCACCTCAGAGATTTGAGAGGTACATGCCTCTCAACACCTCCTATGCACAAATCTTGATAAAGATATAAAACCAAAGCTATATAAAATAGCCTCAAAAGATGAAGTCAGTAGCTTGGAAGGAGCTAAGCAAGTTTTGCAAGTTCTATTAGACTACAAGAATGATATTAAGGATTACATATAGTTCAAAAACTAGATCGAGATTTTCATCCAGTGAGGATACCTTATCTCTTATGTCAATGACCCACGAGATTGGAATGATGATGGTCGAGAGCAGTGTGCCAATGAGCAACATATTGACAACTGACTAACCACAAGAATTATCAATACTATCTCGGATGGACCAACAACTGGTAGAATGAGCTCGTCTATATAAAGAAACTATGCTCAAGTAGCTCAAGTAAGAAGCCTGACCCTAAAGAAGCAGAGAACTGATAAGTTGATATCTATCTTAAAAACTAACATCGAAGTAAAATAAAGAGGCAGACTCATGATGACACTTTTATAGTTTCTTTAAGCATTGCAAACTTCGATGTAAAATAAATTTTAGTGCGTATTGGAAGCTCAGTAGATGGGTTGTTTTATGAGACCTTTTGTAAAATGAACCTATCTATTGATCAATTGAGGAGGATTAATACTCCTCTAATTAGATTCTTGGGAGATAGTCCCTATCGATGACATCATCTCTCTTCTAGTCACTATTATCCAAGCTTTGAGGCAAATGACTATGATGCTCTCTAGTCATCAAAGTCCTCTTAGCCTACAACCCTATTTTAGGATGACCCTTATTGAGCATCCTACGAGCTATAGCATCAACCTATCACTTGCTAATGAGGTTCCCAAAGGAGCATAGTATGAGAGAAGTATGTAGTGATCAAGCACTAACTCAACAGTACTACATGACCACACTCTAAGGAAAAGAGCTAATGGAAGCACTCCCATTGAAGGCTTTGATGCTTGGGATGAGCGAAAGCAAAAACGAGAACTAATCAAGGAGCTACTGTTAGTCCCCCTTGATGAAGCAAATCTGAGCAAGATGGTGCCGATCAGGGCCCACATCAACTAAGCAACCAGAGCTCATCTTATAGAGTTTGAGCCAACACCAATATTTTAGCTGGTCAATTTTCAATATCCCAGTTATAAGCTCTCACATGATTGTTCATATGTTAAGCATGGATCAACATACAAGCATATTCAATAAAAGAAAATGAGCTTTGCCTCGAAGAGGTAACACACCTTTGATGAAAAAGTGGACAAGCTCCTTGAAGCAGGCTTCATCTAAGAAGTTGACTACCTCGACTAGATAGCTAATATTGTCTTTGTGAAGAAGGCCAATGAGAAGTGGCAAGTGTGCATAGATTTCACTAACCTTAACAAGTTCTCTCCTAAGAACAGCTTCTTATTACTGAGGATCGACTAGCTTATAGACATGATGTCAAGACACAAAATGCTGAGTTTTATGGATGCATTCTCGGACTACAACTAGATTCAAATGGTACCCAAGGATAAGGAGCAAATCTTCTTCATCATCGATAAAAAACTACTACTACATAGTCATACCCTTTGGCCTAAAGAATGAGGAAGCTCCATAATAATGTTTAGTCAATAAGATTTTTAAAGATTAGATCGGTCACAATATGGCAATGGATGTTGATAGTATAATGATAAAGAGCAAACAAGCCAAACAATATAAGATCGACCTGTTGGAAATTGTGTTCTAAAGTCAATCATCTAGATTGTAGATGATTGTACTTCATGTATTTATTGAATTATAAAATAATAAATATTATCCGACAAGATTCATCATAAGAAATACATCTTCCTAAATAGAACTTATATGTTATGATGAAGTCCTTAAAGCTACTTCCAAATCGATAAAGAAGGATTTATCGTGTAGTTCTTAAATCCTGCTCATGATCAAATGATACAATTGTTACAAAGATAATAATTATATCGAGTGTAGGTCGTTGTATGCCATATTGGTTGATTATCCTCTTAACCAAAGTGTGTGGTGACACGGGTATGGCATATGGATGATTTGTAAGAGTATATTTCACTAAGCGTGACTACTTCTAGAGCATTCTGCTGTCAAGGATTTCTTTGATGGGATATAAGTATAAGTGTCCCTCTGACCTAAGACTGTCTCGGTGACTTGCAAGCAACTCACTGTGCTTTGATGTCGAACTATCCAAATTTTTAATTCGATGATTGAAGGTTACTGGATACAGTCAAGTACTTATGAAGTTTAAGTATGAGTCAGGATGGGATTGATCGCTCTAAGTAAAATTGGAGATGATGCATCACTGTAAGGAATCACAAGATTTTTAAGGTTGAGACACAATGTAGACCACTTATCCTGGATTGACAGTTTAACCCAAAGTCATCCTTGAGCATCGAGTGTCAAAGGGATGAATTATATGGTAACTATATCCACATGGATTCTAGAGTGTTGCTGAGCATACATTTGACCTATTTGGACGTCAGAAACCATTGCTAGATGATAACATCGATTAGTATAAAAATTATTCTTGTACTACCGGCTTAGGTTCGAACCTATGGGATCACACATGTAGAAGTACCTATTTGATCAAATGACTGATCGACGATTATGAATTATTGAAGGATTTAATTATCAATTTGATTAATGATTAATCCTATGCAAAGATTATAATAAATTATTTACTAATGATTGATAAAATAAAAAAATAATTAATTAATAATATAATTGTTAATTAGCTTAATTTGATTGAGCAATGGGGATTGGATCAGATCTAATTGAATTGGATTCAATTAGATTGGTTTTGAATTGATTGGATGCGTCCCTATTAGATAACAAGGCTTATTTCAATTGATCTCAGGAATATAAATCAAATTCTAAGTTGAATAGGATTCAATTATTTTATATAGATTTTGATTGGATCAAATTTTATGGGATAATAGACTTGATTGGATCAAAATCTATTATCAAATAGCTTCCCTGACATCCATCAAGAATCAATCTCTGGATCAATGAAGTTTTAATCTAACTAATTACAAATTTGATTGGAGCCTAATAATTAGGCTAGAATCTAATTAGTTAGTTTATTATAACTAATTTTTAAGTTAATTAGAATTTGATCCAAGAATTAGTTAGAATTTGATCAAGATCTTGAATCCTATTTGGAATAGGACTAAACCCAAACCAACCCATGTGATATTAATATCTCCACGCCCACTCCCTCTTCACCGTGGAAAATCTCTCATGCCTCATGTGTGCCCCCTTTTTGGTTTCTTCCATGAGAAAAGAAGGGGCGTCTCCCCTCTTTTGTGATCGCCCAAAAATAGGAGAAGGGGCGTCCAAGAGTTGGACGCCCTAACATCCACACGCCAACTCTTCTTCTCCTCCCCTCTTGAAAGGTATTTTGAGACCTTTTGTTGCTAATTTTTGGATATCAAAGAGGGCTTATTCTACTAGTTTTACAATAAAAAATTAAAGACGAAAAGTTCTTTCAAAGAGAGAAAGATCAAGGAAGAAGAAGAGTCTTCTTTCTTGTGCGCAGTCTTGAAGAAGAAGGAGTTTTGCTTTCAAATTTTTTTTCTATTTTTCTTCAAGATCAAAATCAAATTAGATCTAATTTTTAACATGAAAATTTAGAGAAAAAATACTAAAAAAATTTGGTTGGGTATTTGGAGCTTTCTGGAGTTCTAGATCAAGAAGAAAAAGAAAGAAGAAGAGAGAAGAATGGTTCTTCTCTTGGATCTCTTCTTTGAATTCTTCTAGGGCTCAAGATCTCATATAATTTTTAGCATAAAAAGTTAGATTAGATCTTATTTTTATCATAAAAAATTAAAGAAGAAAAATTTTTCTTAAAGGCGTGAGAGAAAGAGAGAAAGGTTCTCTCTTGTGCATAGAAAAATTGAGAAGAAAGAGTTATTCTCTTGATTTCTATTGTAGAGATCAGATGTATGAATTCAGAAAAAAAAAGAGAGGGTCTCCTTATTCTTCATCTTCATCATGTTCCTCTTAGATCAGCCAAAGGATGGTGTCTTCACGAGCTAGTACTTTCGAGAAGATCGATCAGTACAAGAACTTCGTGTGGATATCCGTAGAGGCCGGATGTGTGTGCGGCTGCCAGGCATCATGAAGAATCAACTACCGTAAATTTTGGATGCGGTGATCTACTACCTGCGCTCAGGTATAAAGTTTTGAATTTAATTAATATTTGATATGATCTAAATATAAAATAGATATGATCTATACTTGCTGAATTTTAAATTTCATATGTGTATACATGCATATTAGTTCATGCCATAGATCCTATATGGTGATTTTAGATTTGATCTATGCATGCATTATAGATTAAATTATTTAATCGACGTATGTTCTCCTGTAAATTTTTGAAAATACATGCAAATCACCCACCACATTTCCCTACAAATGGTATCCGAGTGGAGGTTTGTTATGACATGAACATATATACATGTAGAGTTGAAATTTAGATTTAGCAATGCATGAGATGTGTTATGATTTGATTTTAGATATAATCTAATATAAAAATCAGATCTGATATAATTTAGATTTGATCTAAATTTTTGTATATATGATATGTGAATTAGATTAGATGTTCTGAGCAGTAAAGTACTCAGATTGGATAATCATCTGGCCATCCGATCATAGGAGCAAGTAGGGTTACATGATCCTCTCTTTCTATTCATTGGGATGCTCTTCATGATATGTACGGGTGCCACTGTGAGGTCTCATGAAGAAGAAAGTGAAAGGAGAAAACTTACTTTTCTACAAACTCTTAGATGTTGAAACCCTAGGATTTATTGTATGTGATACAAAGCATGAATTATATGAAAAGTAAAATATCTAATCTATATGATTAAAATTATTTTAATCATAAAAATAAAATTTGGAATCATAAACTGTTTAGATATGATCTAGAGATTGTTATGATTGATTTTATTTCTATTTATGCGAGAATATTTAGATCTGAAATTATGTGATACCTATTGGCATGCCAACTGAGCCGACTAGTTTTGAACTGAGTCGATCCAGTCCTCTATTTTTATCAGTTCAGTGTTGATTGACCCGACCTAGTTGTCTCTAGCTAAACAGTAATGGTTACTGTTCATGATCAGTTAGTCGATCAAGTATTAGACTTAGTCGACCCACTGAAGTGAGCCAACTCAGTTCAGTGGTGAGCCGATCTAGTTTTTAGATCAAAAAAATTTGTATAAAATTGATGTAAAATTATTTTATAAAATTAAAATAGTTTCAATAATAACCTTAATCCATGTTGATGCTATACTTAATTAAGAATTAAAAAATATATTTTAGATCTAGAATTGTGATTAAAGATCTAATGACATTGCATAAAATATGGAGTATGGGATAGCTCAAATCAGATCCTTTTAATTGGGTGAGATCTAAGGTTAAAATCAAAGACTTAATGGACTAAAAAGAGTAGTTGATCCAATCTAACCAATATTTGATTTAGATTACATCAAGGATACTCTAGATCAAAAATAATAGTTGTAGTTGATCGAGTCTATGTCTTTGATTAAACCAAATGGATCATGATTCAGGCTCAAAGGTTGAGCCTGAGTCATTAGGCTGATTAGATCTCTAGGTGACTCGAGTTGACCCATGTTGTTAAGATTAATCAGTATGACTGATTTAGGTGCCCTGGATCGACTTGTCGGTTGGACTGACTTGTCTTTAGTTCTTCTCATGACTTGGTGAAGTCAGTGGAAGGATTTACGATATGCCGGTTGGATCTGGTAGTCACTAGTTCTTTACATGACTTGGTGAAGTCAGTGAGAGAATTTATGACTTACAGATCGACTGATATCTTCTAAAATATTTAATCAAATCCTCTAAATTATTAGGGTCTATAAAATGAGCTAATTATAGAGATAACTAGATCATAGCCTTCTATTAAGGTGAATGATAATGGGTCCATTACTTCAAATTGACATTGCAGGCGCCATCCGTCTGGTGTTCTCTCTGAATGATAGAATTATCATTCATCATATGATGACTCTGTTGAACTATCTGATAGTGGTTAGGTTGAACAAGCCATCCTCGGACCTGATCATTCTTTGGCTAGTATCATGAGTAGGTTCATGTTAATGGTTGAACTTAATCGGAACTTTCAGTGGAGGCCCATCGCCTACTGAAATAAAATCTGAGGTAAAATTAAATACCAAAAGTTGTTTAGAGAAATAATTGATTGAGAACCTATCCATGAATGCATATTGGTTGACCGAGCCATCCTCAGACTTATATGCAGTCTGTGTGGATTCTAGTACCTGCTAAGAAATTAAGATAATTTTTTGGATTGGAGGTAGAGGCTACCAATTCATATAAAATAATAGAAGAATCTTTAGACTAAAGTTCAAATCTTTATGCTTAAAATAATTTATATACTTATAGGTCAATTATTTTTTTTCAGAAATGGCTAAAAAATTATCGCTCTCTTCACTGTTAGGCAGTGAAAAAGTTATCAGACTTAAGTTTTTGGACAAATTGATCAAGAAGTCTTAGGCTAATCCAAACAAGCTTAAAAGAGAAATCAGTAAATGGTTGCTGGTCAAGATAGTTATATGATAACTCCTTGAAGTTTCTCTATTGATAATACTACTATCTGGGTATGGGATACCGACGGTGCAAGTCATGTTTTCAAATAGTTGCAAAAGACTTCAGGATAGTAGAAGATTTGAAAACAGTAAGAGACTCCTGAATGCAAGACATAGAAGTCTGTTCTAGTCTTAACATTAGGAATCGTCGAGCTTGTTCTCAATCATGAAGATGTCATTTTAAGTGATTGTCACTATTGTCCAATCTTATTGATCGTATCAATAAGTATGATTATTATAATATCATTGTGAATGATACTATAATAATGAATGGACAATTGAAAATGACATAAACTTAGTACCATAGTCTGTTAGTATAATGTACACGTTTGACTAGCACCTTAAATGAGATAATGTCACTAAAGCCTGCCTTTGGCATAGTTGACTGAGTCATCTTTTATTGAAAAAGGTGAATGAGCCAGTGATGTTCTGAATTTGGTATATATTGATGTATTTACACTCATGAATATTAGTACCAAAAGAGGGCTTACTACTTCATTGAAATATCTGATGACCTATCTTGACATAGGTTTGTCTTGCTTATGAAGCACAAATCCGAATCATTTGAAATGTTCAAACAATTCTGTAATGAAGTAAAAAAATAAACTGCAAAGAGTAATAGAATTCATTGATTTGACCAATGATGTGAATACCTTTACAGTAAGTTTTGACATATCTTGAAGAAAATTAGATTCTCTTTTAATGGACCTCTCCTGGGACATCACTATTTAAAAGGATGTTTAAAAAGAAGAATTGAACTTTGTTAGACATGGTTCGGTCTACTGTGGGTTTGCTGATCTGTCTGAGATTATATTTTAGAGACTACTTAATATGTACTCGAGAATAATCTGATCAAATCGATCACCAAAACTCCATATCAAATATGGACTTGGATAATTCGATACTCACTTACCTTAGGTTTGGGGTGTTGAACTTATATGAAATATTCACAAACTGACTAGCTTGAATCTTGATCTGATAAATATTATTTTAAAGATATTTCATCTACTTTTCTAATGGACATGAGATGTTCATGAATCTAAGGCATTCTTTTTGGAAAAGAAATTTTTTAGTGAAGAAACTAATGCCGTTAAGAGCAAGTTTGGTGAAGCTTGATAGATAGAGGAATCGATTCTGACACAAACTAATAGAATCGGAGTTGATTAGATCAAATTCAGAGCTCGATGTAAAGGCATCTCTGAGTAGATATGGTATAGTACTGTATCAGCCGAATAGATACTTCGATTTCTAAGTTCGGGATAGAGATTTAATCTTCCATATGGATGCTGTACAGGGATCTAACTATGAGAAGTAGCTTGGAGCCATTAAATCTGAAATGAAGTTCATGAAAATCGACAATGTATGGATATTTGTTGATTCACCTAAATATATGAGACCCATAGGGTGTAAGTGGATTCTAAATGGATAAGAGGTGCAGACAGAAAGGTGAAGACCTATTAATTCTGTTTGCTTGCCAAGAGATTTCATCAAAATTAGAGTGTTGACTATGACGAGATAGTTTTCTTGTGACAATCCTCAAGTCTATTTGGATTGAATCAAGCTTTTCAGAGTTAGAATATATGTTTTGAACATATGACTTCATTAAGAATGAAGCAGAATCCTGTATGTACAAATAGGCTGATAGTTCTATAAAAGTGTTCTTTATATTATTTGGATAAAATTTTTTTAATCAAAAATGGCATCCCTACATTATAGGAAATAAAAGCTTGGTTGTCATCTCTATTCTTCATAAAAATTTAGAAAGTTATTAGAACCATCCTTAAGTATTTATGAAATACTAAGGACCAATGGCTCATTTATGGAGAGTCTGACTTAAAACTTATGGAATATTGATTTCAGTTTCTAGTCGGATCGAAATGACAAAGTTATGTTAGGTTATATTTTTATCCTATAAAGGAGGAGTGACATGCTGAAAAAGTTTCATGCAATAGTTAGTAGCCAATTTTATTTATAATACGGAGTTTTTTACGGTATTTGATACTGGTAAAGAAGTTGTTTGGTTATGGAAGTTTATCAGCGAACATGGAGTGGCACCCTCTATTGCTGGTCCAGTCTTTCTGTATTGACAGCAGTACTGAAGTCATAGCTCAAGTTGATGAATTAATATTCCATCGAAGAATCAAATATTTTCTATATTGCAATCAATTTGTTCGATAAGATCGAAATAAAATCGACTTTAGGAAGATCAACTGAAAGGAGAACTTGACCGATCCATTAACTAGAGCAATCGATCTAAAGAGTTTGATGATCATAAATGAAAAATAGGTATTTGATACCAATCTGATTGGCTTTAGTCCAAGTGGAAGTTGTTGAAAATTATATCCTAAAATCAATCATCTAGGTGGTAGATAAATGTGCTCCATGTATGTATATGAATTATAAAATGATAGATATTATCCAGCAAAATTCATCACAAGGAATATATCTTCCTAAATAGAACTCATTTGTTATGATGAAGTCCTTAGAGCTACTTTCAAATCGATAAAGGAGAATTTATCGTGTAGTTCTTAAATCTTGCTCGTGACTAAATGATACAATTATTACAAAGATGATAATTGTATCGAGTGTAAGTCGTTGTATGTCATATTAGTTGGTTGTCCTCTTAATCAAGGTGTGTGATGACACGGATATGGCATATGGGTGATTTATAGGAGTATATTTCACTGAACGTGATCACTTTCGGAGTACTCTGCTGTCAAGGGTTGCTCTGATGGGATAAGGTATAAGTATCCCTCTGATCTGAGGCTACCTCGGTGATTTGCAAGCAACTCATCGTGCTTTGATACCGAACTATCCAAATTTTTAATTCGATAATGGAAGGTTACTGGGTATAGTCAAGTACTTATGAAGTCTGAGTGCGAGTCAAGATGGGATTGATCGCTCTAAATAAAATTAGAGATGATACATCATTGTGTTTCAATTTAGCAAAATTTTGGTCAAAGTAATCCTAGTGAGGAGTCATAGAATTTTTAAGGTTGAGACACAATATAGACCACTCATCCTGGGTTAATAGCTTAACTCAAAGTCGTCTTTGAGCATCGAGTGTCAAAGGGATGAATTATACGATAACTATATCCACATGGGTTCTAGAGTATTGCTGAACATACATTTGGCCTATCCAGATGTCGAAAATCATTGCTAGATGGTAACATCGATTAGTTCAAAAATCATTCTTGTACTATCAGCTTAGGTTTGAACCTGTAGGGTCACACACATAGAAGTACCTATCTGATCAAATGACTGATCGATAATTATGAATCATTGAAGGGTTTAATTATCAATTTGATTGATGATTAATCCTATGCAAAGATTGTAATAAATTATTTACTAATGGTTGGTAAAATAGAGAAATAATTAATTAATAATATGATTGTTAATTAGCTCAATTTGATTGAGCAATGGGGATTGGATCAGATCTAATTGAATTGAATTCAATTAGATTGATTTTGGATTGATTGGATGCATTCCTATTAGATAACAGGGCTTATTTCAATTGATCTTAGAGATGTAAATCAAATTCTAAGTTGAATAAGATTCAATTATTCTATATAAGTTTTGATTGAATTAAATCTTATTGGATAATAGATTTGATTGGATCAAATCTAATTATCAAATAGCTTCCCTGATATCCATCAAGAATCAATCTTTGGATCAATGGGATTTTAATCTAACTAATTACAAATTCGATTGGTGCCTAATAATTGAACTAGGACCTAATTAGTTAATTTGTTATAACTAATTTTTAAGTTAGCTAGGATTGGATCCAAGAATTAGTTAGAATTTGATCAAGATTTTGAATCCTATTTGAAATAGGACTACACCCAAACCAACCCATGTGATATTAATATCTCCACGCCCACTCCCTCTTCACCGTGGAAAATCCCTCACGTCGCATGTGCACCCCCTTTTTGGTTTCTTCCATGAGAAAAGAAGGGGTGTCTCCCCTCTTTTGTGATCGCCCAAAAATAGGAGAAGGGGCGTCCAAGAGTTGGATGCCCCAACATCCACACGCCAACCCTTCTTCTCCTCCCCTTTTGAAAGGTATTTTGAGACCTTTTGTTGCTGATTTTTGGGCATCAAAGAGGGCTTATTCTGCTAGTTTTACAGTAGAAAATTAGAGAAGAAAAGTTCTTCCAAAGAAAGAAAGATCAAGGAAGAAGAAGGATCTTCTTTTTAGTGCGCAGCCTTGAAGAAGGAGTTTTTCTTCTAGATTTTTCTTCTATTTTTCTTCAAGATAAAAATTAGATTATATCTGATTTTTAACATGAGAATTTAGAGAAGAAATATTAAAAAAATCTGGTTAGATGTTTGGGGCTTCCTAGAGTTCTAGATCAAGGAGAAAAAGAGAGAAGAATGGTTCTTCTCTTGAGTCTCTCCTTTGGATTCTTCTAGGGCTCAAGATCTCATATGATTTTTAGCATAAAAAATCTGATTAGATCTGATTTTTATCATGAAAAATCAGAGAAGAAAAATTCTTCTTAAAGGCATGAGAGGAAGAGAGAAAGGTTCTCTTTTGTGTACGAAAAAATTGAAAAAAAAAGATTCTTCTCTTGATCTCTATTGTAGAGATCAGATGCATGGATCCAAGAAGAAAAAGAGAGGGTCTTCTTATTCTTCATCTTCATTATATTTCTCTTAGATCAGTCAAAGGATGGTATCTTCGCGAGCTGGCACTTTTGAAAAGATCGAACAGCACAAGGACTTCGTGTGGATACCCATAGAGGCCGGACGCGGTGCGGGTGTCAGACATCATGAAGAACCAACTACTACGAATTTTGAATGTGGTGATCTACTATCCGTATTCAGGTATGAAGTTTTGAATTCAATTAATATTTAGATATGATCTAAATATAAAATAGATATGATATATACTTACTGAATTTTAGATTTCAAATGTGCATACATGCATATTAGTTCATGTTATAGATCCTGTATGATGATTTTAGATTTGATCTATGCATGCATTGTTGATTAAATTATTTAATCTATGTATGTTCTGCTATAAATTTTTGAAAATGCATGTAAATTACCCACCACACTTCCCTACATGAACTTGAGGAAGCATTGAAAATTCTAAGAAATTATTGCATGAAGCTCAACCCAAGAAAATGTACCTTCAAGATTACCTCAGCAAAGTTTCTTGGGTTCATGATAATATAGCGAGGGATCAAGGCCAACCTAGAAAAGATATGTGTGGTACTGAAAATGGCACCTTTCAGCACGAAGGAGGTGAAACTTCTAGCAGGTTGCAATGTTGCATGGAGTAGAATCTTGGCAAGATCAGAAGGAGGTGCCTATCTTTCTTCAAAGCATTGAGATAAATGAAGAACTTCTAATTATTGGATGAATGTCAAACCACCTTCATCTAGCTCAAAGAATACCTCAGCTAACCATCGTTTCTCACTAAACTGAGCCTAGTGGAGATGCTCTAAGTTTATGTTGTGGTGTCAATACCCTCAGCTTTGAGCTCGATACTTGTCGAGGAGAAAGATAGAGTATAGAAGCTGAGCTACTACATGAGTCTAGTTCTTTAAATTGTTGAGACAAGGTATTCAATGATTGAAAAGATAGCTTGTGCCCTCATCACCTTAGCTAGAAAATTTCGGCCCTACTTTCAAATTCACTCTATCACCATGATGATCAACCAATTACTGAGGCAAATTTTGTAGAAGTTAGATAAAAGAAGAGCAAGAGTATCTCATGCTACTCATTGCTCAGATGACAACCCACAGGGGAGAGTGGTGTGAATTGGGTTCTTTTTAAAATTTAAACAAGATATGCTTAACGTGCAAATTGTGATGCAATAAAATGATAAAAATATAATAAATAAGCACAAATAATAACTTATGAATTATTAAATCAAATATAATAGAAACTAATAAAAGCAGATAGAAAGAAAAAGATAGAGAAATCAGTCATACAAGTAGTACACAAAATTTATAGAGGTTCAAAGCCAAACCCAATTCCTACATCCTATCACCAAGAGAACCCCCTTGAGAATACAATCTACCATTTATAATCCATTATTTACATAAGTTTCCATGAGTCTACCACTAACAACACTTACCTCGAGCTCCTTCCAAGCTTATTAAACCCCTTCAAAACTTGTCCAAATACTTTACAATTCAAGAAAATCAGATTACACTAACAAAAGATCCTTATAGAAAGTAAAACAGAACGTGATTCAATACTTTTGAATATGGAGGAAACAATGAATGTGCCAATTGAAAGCTTTTTCCACTTAGGTTTTTCTTCAATGAATGCGAGCATGGTAGCTAGCTTCTCTTCAATTTTCTATTGTATTTCTCTTTATATCTCCATGTGGGTCTTCATGGTTCTCTTCTTCCCTAATGCATTGAAGCCTTTTAATGAAGTGGATGAAGCTTTGAATCAATTTCTGACCATTGGAGTTGTCTACAGTGTCATTAATGTGAAAAGAACAAAACTGTTGACTATAGTAGACTAGCCGAAAATTATTAGTCATAGAGGAGTTTGCTCTTGGTTGTCTGAAGATGGCTCCAAATTTTTTTCCATTAAAATACTATCGTCTAGGGCAAGATTGTTAAAAGCGCACTTCAAGGCATAAAAGCATATGCTTTTATGCCTTGAGCACTTAAAAATGCTTTGGATATTAGGTAAAAGCTTAATCTCATAAAAATAAAATGCTTTACACTTTAAAGTGTTAAAAGTGTTAAAAATGTTAAAAATGTACTTTTAAGTATGAAAGCTAGGCTTTTACGTTTAAGACCAAATGGCCTAAATAATGTGGGTTTTTACTAGGGTTTTATCATGGGCTTCCAGGTATGATCCGATTTTTATTAGGATATAAATTATAATGCTACTGCTATCGTCCTACCTTAAGGTCTTTTTGCTCTACCTCACCTCAATAATCTGACGCCCCTGTTGTTGCATTCGGTCATGCCACTGGCAAGATTGGGGCTCAAGGCCACCGGTAAGGATAATCTTCAATACCGGCAAGGCTAGTCTTCAGCCAGGTATTCAATTGTTCAAATTTTTTTCTTTTGAGTTCTAACTTCTGAGTTCTAACTCAAGTGAAATTGTGAAAGTGATTTCCTAATCTTCTTCTGAGTTCTGACTCTAGGATTGTTGTTCTTCATACTTTCTTCTTTTGAATTATGCTTTGCTTCCTCTATTTTCTAGTTTTGATTTGGTGATGATCTAGTTTTGATTTCAAATTTTTCAATGCGTATTATGATTTGGTGACTCAAGTGTTTTTGGTTTATGTTTTTGCTTTTGCCTTGTTCTACGGCTTTTGCCTTTGCTTGCTCATTACATGATTTGTTTGCAACTTTGCTTTTCTTTGATAGAGTTTATTGTATGTTGAACTGAAATTTGAGAATGGCAAGTAGCAGCAGCAATACTAGTGATTCTCCTCAACTTTCTGAAACTCAAAAGAGTAAAAGAAAAAATGAATCTGGTAGTAGGACCAACATTGGATGGGAGCATGCAATTAATGTGAATGTAGACTCAAAAATTGCAAAATGCAAATATTGTAGTGGTACATTTTTTGAAGAAGTTTATCGCCTAAAGCATCATTTAGCTGGAACTAAAAGAGCTACAAGGGCTTGTCCTAGTGTGTCAGATGATGTGAAAAATATTCTTTTTACATGAGATTTGGTATTTTTGCTATTGTTGAACTTTGAAGATGATACTATGCTAACGTTAAAAATATTCTTTTTACATGATTTATAATTATATTAAATTATAAAATTTATGATTTTAGTACTCAAATATGAGTTAGAATATTTATATATCAGTACTTATTTGTACAGATATTATTTTTATATAATATTCTTTATAGTATGTAACATCTGCGCTTTTACGCTTTACTTTTATGCTTCGCTTTTACTGCACCCTTGAGCGCTTTTTAGTGGGATCTCATTTTTGATAACCTTGGTCTGGGGTCGACTCTAGTCATCTACACTAATCAAATCTAATTTTAGCTTTTCGAGAGGGGGTTGACTCCTAATTTTGTAGGTTGACTCCATATTGCATATTGATCAACTCCTACATACCAGAGTTGGCTTCTAGAGAATTTGGGTGAATTCTACTAAAGTTGGGATTGACTCCAGATCATCCTATAGAAACACACTTTCTATTTAACCCCATGGTCATTCTAGAGATAGCTCCACCAAGACTACGGTAGGCTTCAACTTCATCCTACTTGGGGTCGACTTCTGACAATCCTACAAAAAATATATCTTTTATTTGCTCTTGTGGCCATTATGGAGACATCTCCACCAAGACTAGAGTCAGCTCGAGTGTTGGGGTCAACTCCATCATATCTTAGATCGACTTCTAATCATTCGCATCTTCTATTTGATTCTGTGGTCATTTTGTAGATGGCTTCACCAAAATTGGAGTCGGCTCCTCCCATACTAAACTCTTTAATAATGTTTAGAGACCACTCTTAATACTAAAAAAATAATTTTAGAGCTTCTGCATCCAATCGAACACAAAGAGCTTCCTACAAATTTACTTTTATCTCCTTTCAAAAATAAGTAACTTCCTATAAATTTACATTTATCTCCTTGCAAAAACAAACAAAATATTAGAATCATACTCAAATATTTTATGATTATCAAAATCAACCCTTGAGGTCAATACTTAGGTCCCCTCCCCTAGGTGGTTGCGGCAAATTTCTTCATGGACTTTTTGGAGGATGTAGCTCACCTTAGTCTGTCAAAGACACTTAAGGTATGATAATGTAAAGACCTCTTGTAGAGCTTATCTCCCATCAATGCATAGTGTGCTACTCAGAATCTTAGTTTTATTGCCTTCTTTCTATCCTTCAGCAACCTCTCATTTTTAAGGTACTCTATGATGGGATCAATTTAGCTCGGCTCATAGTCCATTTGGAGAAATGTAATCTAGTTCTTAATTAATACTCCTTCAGTACCTCAATATATATTATTTTCTTCAAGTCCGAATAGTTTGAGATGCCCAACCTTGACAAGGCATCTATCTTTGCATTTCGCAATCGGGGATGTTCAGGATTTTAAATTCATCGAAGGCTAAGGAGATCTCCTTCACTATCAGCAAATATGCAACTATAATGGGATCTATATCTTTGTACTCTCCTAGGATCTAGTTGATGATATTTTATGAGTTGCTGTATGGCTTTAGCCGAGCTGCACTAGTCTCTTTTGCTAACTTTAGCTTAGTGATGAAAGCTTCAAAGTCAGCCTCATTGTTGGAGGTTCTGAAGTCGAACCTTAGGGAATACTTATTGACCATCTTCTTTAAACTAGCAAAAATCAATCAGGCACCACTTCTACCCATGCTAGAGGATCTATTTACAAGGAGCATCCAAAAAGGGAACTCCTCTAGCTTATCCTTCCTTTGGTCATCCTCGGTTCCTACTTCTTCTAGCACAAGACATTCAACAGGAAAATTTACCAAGAACTATTCCCTAATTGTGAGTTGAGGTTGATAATATATTTTGAATTCATTGAGTTTGACAACCCATTTGATAAGCTGACTTGAGGTCTCTGAGTTCTACAATACTTGCTTCAATGGCTAGTCAGTTAGCACCATGATAGGATGGACTTGAAAGTAAGGCCACAGCTTCTGAGCTAAGATTATTAGAGCATAAGCCATTTCTCCAATCTTGGGTACCTCCTCTCAACGTCCAAAAGTACTTTGGTCATATATAGTAGGTTGGTTTTTGGATCGTCACCTCATCTCTAATTAGAATTGATCTTAAGGCAATCGATAAAATTGCTAGATAGAGATATAGTATCTATCCTTCCTCTGACATGATGAGAAGTGATGGTGAGTTAAGCATTGCTTGAGTTACTTAAATGCTATCTAGCATTACTTGGTCCATCGAAAGTCCTTGACATTCCTAAGGATTTTGAAAAATGGGGGCATCTTTCCATCGATTTTGATGTAAATTTGTTGAGGGCATCAATCCATCCTGCAAAATGCTACATCTTTTTTATTATTTTTGGTGGTGGCATCTTTAAGATTGCTCAGATCTTCTCTCGGTTGGCCTCTATTCTCCATTAAGTCACCACAAACCTTAGAAACATTCCTGAGTTAATCTCGAAGGTGCACTAGCTCATATTATATTTCATGCAGTACTTCCTCAGAGTCTTGAAGGCCTTATACGTCTTAATTGCATGTTGCTCGATTTCAGACTCTTCATTAGCATGTCGTCCACATGTAATCTATATTCTAACTAGTCTACTCCTTGAAGATGTAGTTGACCAGTCTCTAATAGATAGCCCAAGTATTCTTCAACTCGAGTGGCATCATCTTATAGCAATATAAGGCTCTCTTAATAATGAATAGTATTTTCTCCCCATACTTTTGATGCATTTTGATTTGCTTGTAGCTTGAGAAAGCATTGACAAAGTTGAAGAGTTAGTGTCCTAAGATAGTGTTGCCTAGTTTAATAATCCTCGACGGTAAATAGTTGTTCATTGGATAGGATTTATTGAGATCGATAAAGTTAATACAGATCCTCAACTATCAATTGGCCCTCTTGATAAGGCCTATATTGGTAGGCCACTTTAGGTAGTCCACCTCATTGATGAATTTGATCCTGAGTTCACCTCCTTATTGATCATCTGTTGCTTTTTCAGGATGAATTTTTGTTTCTTCTATTACACTGGTTAGTTATCGAGGTCCATGCTCAACCTACACACCAAAACAGAAGGATAAATATTTGTTATATCAAGTCCAACTAAGTAAACACGTTAGTGACAGTGCAGTGGAAGTTGATGAGCAAGGTCTTGATATCCTCATCCAACAACAAGCCATTCTGTACAACTCGGTTGGCACCTTTGCCATAGAGTAGGATGGGGATTAGTTCCTCGGTCGATTCTTCTTGCTGCTCCTACTCACCCGTGTATCCAGACCCTCAATGGGCAATATTTCTATGAGCCTTGTTTTTCATCTAAGGAGCTTGGGCCGCCATTTATCTTTTGGGTCGCCATTTATCAATTACGAGAAGAATTTCATTTAGATCCACGAAGCATCACCTCCCTCTATTTCCAAAATATCAGGATACCAAGTTCCATTATAAAATATGATTGATGATGTACCCATTATTTTGGGATTCTATCAATCCAAATTTCTAATAGAAGTTAGACTTCTCTGCCTGCATGGTTCTCTTCTCCCATGAAGGCCTGTTAGTCGGCCTTAATGAATTGCAATGGCTAGCCCAATGAAAACAACCAGTTACTGTGAATCCGTACGTCTCGCGCACACATTTTGATTAACTGGAGTTTCAGTACATGCCCAAAACTAAAGAATCAATACTCAGTTCATCATCTAAGTTCTTTCCAACGCATTGTACGACAACAAGAACCAGCGGTAGCACACAACCAAAAGCAAGAAAAAACGTTTTGCAAGAATTAGTGACACTACACTATGTATCAATTGGAAAGCTACAGAACCCATATTTCATGATGACAGAATGTTACACCTCCCACTGAACACCATGTTTACTCAAGTTGCCGCCCACTGAAATTAATTGCCATTCAGCTCTTTTGATTTCTTTATGCTTGATGTTGCTTCCTTCACACCAGCGTACAAACAATTAGAACTGACAAGAACACTTAAAAATGTCAATCGGCAGGTCAAGCAAAAAAGTATGTTACGAGAACAGAGCGTCAGCAACACCTGTTGGTTCCTGGTATTAGTTGTATGTCATAGAACAAATTAGTGATAAAATATATTTATGGCATAAATCATCTCATGAATTATCCACACAATAAAACGGGGATGGAAACTAGGTGATACCTATTAAATTCTGATTCCAAGATGACTAGTAAAAGGGCCATAGTATTAGTACTCTGTTACGGTGACAGGCAATATTTTAGTTGTATCAGGTGAGCATAAAAGGTAATAGATGATCAATGATTATCAATGGCCGATAAGTATAAAGGCCAGATGTTCATAGATGATAAAACAGGCATCAAAAAGTAAAATCAATTTTCACTTGAATTTTATGATGTAAAAGTGCTAACGGAGTCAAACTGTGATCACTTGATTTGACACTCATAGACGCTATGCATGCCAGATGAGGGAAAAATATAAATGTGACAATATTACAAGGTGGTTGCTCAGTTGGAAGGCACAGAGGTTTAATGTCAAAAAGAAACAGGAATCATTACCATGAATCTGATAATCATTACAATAGGTGACTATCAACCCATCGCTATTTCCAGGTGTCAAGCAACTTAAACATTAAGATCTAATCATTCCATCTTTAATTATGATGGGAACCCACGGATGCATGGAGAAAGTGATTTAAAATTTTTAGTCAAATAGCTCATCAAAGTTGTTAAGTATAAAATTTTTCTTATTTTAAATCACTTGCAGAAAGCTTGCCCACAGATGCCTCAAGATATCCCTCTCGACCAAAACTGCCTCCACATAGCTCTTATATGTTCAACAGACCTAACAACCTCAGAATAGCTCTTGTTGTCCCAAGAGAGTGGTGTGACATTTAACAAAATAAACATACAAGTCTATATTCATTGAGACAATACAACAAGAAAGTTATTTCATCTTCATACCTCTTCTTCAGCTCTTTTGATATTGATAATCATGCTTTCGAAGTCCGTTTTGAAGGATGCAAACTCAGCAGCCAATTTTCTTGTCTGGATAATGCACACATTTCCAGCAAACAAACAAGTATCAAGAAATGCTAGCAGGAATGGGGCAAAAAAGAGGGATGTGGAACAACATGAGCAAATATTGCTAAAGTTCCTTTCTTTGATGTGAGAACAACAACTAAAACAAACAAATTACGATCATTATATCCAAAGGAAAAATATTCAATGGAAATTGACAAACAATATATTTTATAACTTCTCTAAGATCCAAGGGAGAGAAACAAAATATTTCCTTTAAATAATTTGGAATGGTATTATTTTTGTGGCCCGTTTTGAATCCAGGACAAAGTGGAGGTAACTTTCAAATGCATACAAGCGGACAATTAATGAGAAACTCAACCTTCAGCACAACTTTCTCTAGAAGCTATCAATTTGCTTCAAACATGCTAGCAACAAAAATAAAACACAGAAGAACATTTTTTTTTTGAGTCTGTCTAGATCCTTTTCAGATTCAGGCCATTAAGGACCATGTTCAATGCATTTTCAGGAGTAAATGTAAGTCACCTGATATGGGAACTGGAAGACCAGTGCGTCTTAGGCTTAAATTTAAGTCAAATGCCATTGTAGGATAAAGGAATGCATACTCAACACCGGTCAACAGCAGAAGAAAGCCCAGAAAACCTCAAACTATACGATTGCATTCTATAGCTCCAGTGCTTAACTAGTAAGGAGTGATTAATACTTTTCCAATGATGAGTACAAAAAGTCTTTCAAGTTATCAACAATGAAAAATCAGGTTTCTTGGTTCTCAAAACTCATCATTTAAGCATTACTATAGAATAAGAATCCTCTAGATATACAAGATCACAAAACCAAGATTCGAATATCATTACCAGTCCAAGTTCGAATATGATAATAGACATGCTGATTGGTATCATCTTGTAATATCATAAAGCAACCATCCATAGAAAATAAGGAAACTATAAGCCTTAATGAAGGTCAACTCTCTCAATGTACGTTGGTGGTGTTGGAGCCTGGTGGCTCCAGACAAGGAAAGACAGACTATCTCTGCTAAATAAAAGCTCCTCAGTTTGAAGGAATGAAAATGATAGTAACACCTACTCTAAAAGGAAAGCATGTGAGTAGAGATCTATGTTTCAAAGTCAAGTTCCATGTTCTTATAAGCACTGCATAAAAGAGATTCTTTTCTGAAGTCTATCCTCACCTTCTCTAAACTACATACAGAACATCAAGTTCTATGTTCCAAAATCTTTAAGTTTTAATCGAAGAATTTCTATAATCAGGTTGATAAAGCTCAATCAAATTGTTACTAAATTATAGTAAAGAACGAAATCAAGAAAATTTATCTCATACATTTTCCATCAAATTCTCCAGCCGGTTGCTCGCCAATGCTATCATATCCTTGCCATTGGTGCAGTTCTTCAACTCCTCAGTGCTCATGCTCACTTCAGTCTATAAAAATTAAAATGGAATTAGAGCTATCATTAAAGAGTTTCAACAATTAGATAGAGAACGATTTATAATATTGTATTAACACACAAGGGTATCTGAAAATAATTGGAATACCAACTGCTCAATCAAATAAGAAATGGTTCTAACTGAAAATATCACTAGAGAATGCGAACTTGAAGCCATTAACATTCAAGCTGAAACATCAACTGTGGCATAAGGACATCCAAACCGATGTTGTTGCAGAATTATACTCTACTCTCAGAGCATTAATTACACACAAAAAAAAAAAGAATAAGAAATTCAACTTTCTTAGCAATCAAAATCCAAGAATTCTAAATTTGATTCATGGACATCATATGGACAAATTAGGGGAGGATCCACAGCCTAAGCAAATATCAAATGTTTCTATGGAAAAGCATCATCAGCACACACATTTGAACATCCAAGATATCAAAAGCAGCATCAATACATGCAAGCTGGTGTTTTTGCATGGTTTTACTTAAAACTCTTAATATTTAAACAATCATAATCCAAGAATTTCATAGTCACCATCATGTCACTAGTACTTTCATCTCCTTGTGCTTTCCTCTCAATTTGAGCATTTTTATGATCAAGATATCAAATACAAACACAATGTTATATCATATTCCAATAAATAAGAATTAAATCAACAAAGTTAATCTCAAACCTGCCCCAATTGATTCTCCAGCTTGACATGCCTCAATGCCATCAGTTTGTCGGAAACTGTGCTCGCTTCATTCTACAGCAATTAGGACAGAACCAAGACAGCCATAAGTTCCACAAAATATTTAAAGAACATCTCAAAAAATCTTGTATCATACATAACTATCATCTGAAGAAAAAAAGGGAGATTTAAGATATTAACAGTGGCAGCAAGATGTTTAAGCTGGTGTTGTTGCAAAATTTAACTCTACTCCAAGACTATGCAGACAATCACAATCCAATAATTCTGTATTCCAGATTGGATGGACAACAACCTATAATCTTGTTTTGGTACATGAAGTTGATCCAAAAAGGTGGTGGAGCATCCACTGTCTAATCAAATCCAGCATACAAGTTTGAACAGATGAGAAATTAAAACTGGAATCAGGACATCCAAATTGGTGTTGTCAAATGATTTCACCTAAAATTCAGGATGTCAACAATTTAAGCATTATTTTCACTTTTTTCTTGATCTTCTTCTTCAGTCTGAGCATCTCGATGGTCAAGAAAAATTATCAGCACTCTGTTGTTGTTACTTCCTCTTTGATAAGCTTCTTCAAACGCTCAGCACTGATTCTGTCTTCACTCCAGAACAGACAATATATTATTATCTTTTTTTCTTTTCTTGAATAAGCAGAATCTTATAATCTTGTATGAATGTATGCACATCATCAGAAACAACAACTGGTGAAGCATTTACTCCCTAATCAAATGATAAATGGATCGCTCAAGCATCCAAGTTTGGAAACTCATGTGATAAACTGTGAGATCAGGACATCCAAGATGGTGTTGTCGCACAGCTTAACTCTACCAAATTTATTAGTCTCAACAGCCAGAATAAGTCAACAATCTTTTCCTTTTCCTTTTTCTCAAGAAACAAGCTGGCGATCAAGAATCAAGGCCCAGGAATGTGATAAAGAATATTGAAACATGTAACGTTCAATCAAGAACGATTCAAATCTGACGCTATTCAGAGGGTAATCAATTTAAATCGGATCAAGAAGCTTTCTATCTCATACCTTCGCCGACCGGTCTTGGGGCATCGTCAATTTTATCATTTCATTCTCCAGCTTGGCGCACTTTGCTGCCACCGCCGCCTTGTCCTCAATGCACTTCTTCAGCCCGTTGTCAAATGTTCTAGCTTCAGTCTATAACAATTGCAACGGAATCAGAGCTATGATAGAAAGAAAACCCTAAAAGTCGGAAAAAAGGACATCATATGGAAAAGAAGAAGGAAAGAATTATAAGGAAACCTGGTGGTTCTCCAGGAGCGATTTCTTGTAGTTGAGGTTGTCTTCGAGAGCAGAGACGCGTTCTTGGAGGCGCCGGCGAGCGGCCTGACAGCTCCGGAGTATCTGCCGCATGGTCGACGTGGAGGAGCAATCGTCAGATTCTTCCATAGTATGATTGCTGGAAGCCATGAGAACACCTCTAAGAATCGATCCTACTCTAAGCCAGTGACGGAGAAAATGGCGATCTTCTAAACCCCGAGAAGGGATTTCGGCTTGGGAGAAGGAAACAAGAAATAGATCAGGGAAGGGAGAAAAGCCTCGGAAACCCTAGAACAAGAAGCTCTCTGCCGAAGAAGGGAAAGGAGAGGGGAAGTAGGAGGGGAAGAGAGGAGAGAGGTTTTATACCCAGAGACGGGAGGGAAAGGAATGACTCGTTTAAGATGTACCGCTGTCAGGAACGACGACGGTAGCTATGTACACGTGGCGCGGTGTTAATCCTTCTGCGAACCGTCGGATCAGGGGAGAAATTAGGAAAGTTATTGCCCACAACGCGTTCCCCGGGTGCACCGTGACAAATGGGGTTTATAGAAATCAACGGCGGTAATTGGCCGCGAGCACCATCGCGCCGGTGCAAGCATTAAAGACTATAACTATTCGAAAAATTATTAGTTGGATCAGAGCTATGGAGGAGCTTGTTTCCTCTGGATCAGGCTCGTTCACAAATAATGCATGGGAGGGCTTTAAACAATGTAATATGAGTCTGGACAAGCTCAGATTAATCATGATCGGGGATGGGTGAATATAAACCGTGTAATAATCTAATTCAAACATAAAGAATGTACAAATAACTTGTGGTGGTGCAGAACAATGAGGTCATAATTTGATTCAAGTCCTCCATTAGATATGCATAATTCAAAGGATCGAGTCTTAGATCCGGCATGAATAAAAACGAATCCAGATGAAATTTAGCATAAACTATGATAGATTTAATGTTAACCGGCATTCAATTTTTTAACCATACATAATGCATATTTTAATTCATGAAACCCTAGTGTATAATCCAAGGGCCAAAGAATTGACATGAATCCAACATCATTAGACATGAATTGGATATGAAATTGAATTCGAGTCTAATACGACTATTAGATTGACTTAGTATTAACTGAAATTATATGTGTATATACAGATGCATGTGTATATATATAAAAGGGACTTGGTGGACAATCGTAGGGCTTTGTCATACAAATACTTACAAATGTGTGGGTGTGTGTGTGTGTATAGGATAGTAAGCTGATATTGTATCCTATAACCATGTTAGTAAATTTATCTGTGCCTCTAATATTTATTTTACTAATTTGTTATTTTATAAATTGATGCTATTAATGTTTTCTTGTGTCTTGCATTATCTTGTTCTAGTATATCTCTTGTACTCTTTATATCATTGATCAGTGGATTCCTACTTGATGCCCCATAAGTTTTTCTTTCTTGAAAGATTTTCTATATAAAAGTTTAGTGTTCTATTTTTTGGTTGCTTAGTTTTCTATTTCTATTAATTATTATTTGCTATTATTAATTGTATTTGTGAAATATTATCCATAGCTTATATAGGAAGGGAAGGAAGTACTTATTTCTAGCATATTGATACAAGTTGAGTTTTTTCTTTTTTCTTTTTTAGATTTAAGAAACCTTATGAGAATCTTTATTTTTTTTTTTTTTTTTTTTGAGAAAATTTGACATGGTTGTTTACTTCCTGACTCAGACTCTTTTAAAACCGGTCGATAAAAATGATTTGTAACTTTGACGGCTTACCTTACAACATAATTTCTGAGAGGTTCAAGACTTGAGATGGAATTAAGAAGGCCCAATGTACTTCATAAAAAAATCCTATCGATGATTGTCAATCTATCTAATGGCTCAAGCCCATCATTGCCATGAAATGACTGTGTATTTTGTCTCTGACACGTTGAACCAAGTTGATCCAACTAAAAAAATATCACAAGCAATCTGTATTTGTTTTAATAGAGATCTTGCAGTTCATATTTGTTAAGTTAACGTTTTTTATCATGCCTGATATTTATTATGTTACTCCAGATTCTGACTTGATGTATCATTTTATAAGATTAGGATATAAATTTTAAATTGAAAACATATATATTGGCATAACTTGTGTGCATCCTATACAATTGTATTCACCGAATTATATTGCGATCTCAAGATGCCCATCAGTCACGGATCAAGTAGTGACAGGCACTATTGGTATAATTTTGAAGCAGATCATGTCAAAAAAGTTGGCCACATAAGATGTGAAGATCATCGTTTTTGATGATGCTGACAATATTTTATCTGATGTATGTTTTATCTTTTTAATTTAAATGGTTAATGACATGTTCACTAACAAATTACATACAAGTCTATGTGATATTTGTTATTCAATTATATTGAAAGTTGCAAACTCACGTATGGATGAAGAATATTTTATGGAGGTAATTAATACTTTTTGTGAGGATGTAAGTTGATGTTGTCCCTATAATCGATGTTAGTAAATCTATCTATACCTCTCAGACTTATTTTATTAATTTGTTATTTTGTAAATTGATATTTTTAATTTTTTTTTGCTCTTGCATTATCTTATTATTATAGATCTCTTGTACTCTTCATATCATTTATTAATAAATTTTACTTGGTGTCGTATAGTTTTTTTTCCTTCTTGAAGGGGTTTTCCATGTAAAAATTTGATGTTCTATTTTTTTTGGATGTTTATTTTTCTATTCTATTAGATTATTATTTGTCATTGTTGATTGTGCTTGTGAAATATCATCCATAGCTATTTTAGGAGGAAAAGGAAGTAAATTTTTCTAACATATTGATACAAGTTAGATTTTTTTGCTTTTTTTTATAGATTTAAGAATCTTTTTCGATCACTACTTTTGCTATTGAGATGCCAATATAAGAATATTTATTTTTTTCTCATTTCTCCATAAAAAACCGAGGTAGTTGTTCACTTGCCGGCTTAGATTTCTTCAAAATCAGTCAATATTTAAGAAACCTTTTTCAATCACTATCTTTTGCTATTGGGATGCCAATATGAGAATTTTTATTTTCCTTCATGGAAATTTGACATAGGTGTTTACTTCTTGATTCGGACTCCTTCGAAATCAGTTCACAAAAATGATTTATAATTTTGAGGACCTACCCTTGTCACATAATCTTCTGAGAGGTTTGAGACTCGAAATGGAATTAAGAAGGCCTAATGTACTTCAGGAAGAAATCCTGTCGATGATCCTCAATCCTCTCTACAAAGATCTAGTGGCTCAAGCTCAGCACAGCCATGAAATAATTGTGTATATTGTGCTTGGCATGTTGAACCAAGTTGATCCACCTAAAAAAATACCACAAGCAATTTGTGTATGCTTTAATAGAGATCTTGTAATCCAGATTTGTTAAGTTAACGCATTTTATCATGCCTGGCATTTATTATATCATTGCAGGTTCTAACTTGATCTATGATTTCACAGAATCAGGATATAAATTTAAAATTAGAAAAGTATGCTCGTAAAACTAGTTATGGATCAAGTAGTGACAGGCACTCCTGGCATAATTATGAAGCAGATTATATCAAAGATATTGACCACATAAGATATGAAGATTGTTGGTTTTGATAATGCTGACAATATTTTATCTGATGTAGGTTTTATCTTCTTAATTTAAATGATTAATGACAAGTTCATTAACAAATTATATTTAAGATTATGAATATTTATTGTCTAATTATGCTGAAAGTTGTAAATCTCATGTATGGACAAAATCTACATGTTAATAAATTTGCCTATGCCTCTCAGGCTTATTTTATTAATTTGTTATTCTATAAGTTGATGTTTTCTTATGCTTTATATTATTTGTTATTGTAGTTCTTTTGTAGTCCTTTTGTACTCTTCATATCATTGATTTGTGGATTTCACTTGGTACCTCATAGTTTACTCTTTTTTAAAGGATTTTCATGTAAAAGTTTAGGTGTTTCCATTTTCTTAATTCTTGATTTTTTATTTTTATTAGATTATTACTTGCATTGTTGATTGTGTCAGTAAAATACTATCCATAGCTTACTAAGAGGAGAAGGAAGTACTTCTTCCTAACATATTGGTATAAGTTGTATTTTTTTTTTATCTTTTTTTAATTTAAGAATTTTTTTTCAATCACTATCTTTTGCCATTGGGATGCCAATTTCAGAATCTTTGTTTTTCTTTATATTTCTCCATAAAATTTGATATAGTTGTTTACTTGTTGACTCGGACCTTTTGAAATTGATCGATAAACATGATTTATAATTTTGAGGACCTACTACCCCTATTAATTGAGGTTTGACACCCAGATAGAATTAGGAAGGTCCAAAGAATTAGGAAGGTCCAACATGCTTTAGGGAGAAATCCTGCCAATGATCCTCAATCCTTCCCAAGATCTGATGGCTCAAGCCTACATATTCATGAAATGTGTTTTGTGCTTGGCATGTTGAACCAAGTTGATTCAACTTAAAAGATACCACAAACAATCTATGTTTGCTTTAATAGAGATCTTATAATTCAGATTTGTTTAGTTAATGCATTTCATCATATCTGACACTTATTATGTCATTGCAGGTTCTGACTTGATGTAGGATTTTATAGAATCAAGCATAAATTTGAAATTGGAAAAGTATGCAAGCATAACTTGTATGCATCTTATACAATTATATTCATCGAATTATATTGTGATATTAAGATGCCCACCAGTAACGGATAAAGTAGTAACAGATGAAAAAAAAATGGATAGTTCAAAGATATATTTTTAAAATTTTAGCAGAATAATAAAAGATTAAACATTTTAATCTTCTAAATATGCTTTAGATCAGATCTAAACTATCATTAATTTATGATATAAAAATTTACATATAAAATCTGAAATAAAATAGAAACTGCATCGATCACATCGATGCCTTGAATTTGATCTAATGTTTAGATTATGTCATAGAGTTCAGAACTCATCATCTTTTTCGGGTTGATGATCTCCACTGCTAGTAAGCATGGTATGAAGCTTTCGCTGATGCCGAACAGCCGCACAAGCATCTGACCTCTACGAATGATCCATATGAAGCCCCTCAGACCGATCAGCCTCCGCGGAGTGCTAGCTCGGCAGTCGGCTTCTGATGGTAAATCTAATTTGATCTCTTCTTTGATTACATCGAACCTTTCCAATGTCGAAGATGGATCAGAGAAGGATGCTGGATGGTGGAGAAAATTTAGATGAAGACTCTCTTCTCTTTGATTTTTTCTCATCCAAAAATCTAGAATAGTTCTAGGTCTCTCACCCAATAGGAGAACGGTCTCCTCTTTTATTCACGTCAAGGAGGAAGGAAACCCACCCAATCCTCACATCCCAAGAAGTATTTTTGACCCTATTTCTCTCTTGTATCTCGTGGTAACAGCTTTCTCCTTTGGCACATAAAATTGTGGCCTTTTTATGGTTGTCCATAAACAGATAAAATAGGATAAGGGCTGGAGTTTGTTGCAATTCAAACTCTTTTGAATTTCAATTGGACTCCAACTTTTTCTCATCCTTATCTAACTTAAAGAGGACTTACCAGAGAAAATTAGCATAAAAATCAGTTGGGAAGACCTTCTTTTCTCGTACACAATAGATCCTTCAAAAGCAGCCAACGTGTGGAAGGATATGGATAAGGTTTTAAGTTAAAATTAAACTAATTTGAATTCAAATCAAAACCAACCAATTTTATCCTTAATGAGCGATAAAAGAATGATTATTTTTAATTTTTTTATGTACAAACTAATTTTGTACGATAAAAAAGACATGAGATAATTTAGGTGGCGCAAGGGATAGAGTCCTACTCATTTGGGATTCTAGGGTTTAACCAATTGGATTTCTTTCAAACCTAATCCAATTAGACCCAAATAAAATATGGTGAACCCAATCTAATTAGGCTCTTATAACTTCAATTAAATTTGATCAAATTAATAAATTAATTGAGTCATAAATTCGATCAAATCAGGATCATTTCTCCTTACCGATTAGGTCATCTTATAACCTAATCAGACTTGACCTGATTGTATCAAATTCAATCAAACTTGATCCAGAATTTAATGCTCAATCAACTTGAGCTAATTAGTAATCTAATCACTAATTAATCCTCCATTAATGATAGAATCAAGTCTAGTGGGACTCTTCTCTAGAGTCTCCGTCTAGTGGACTCTTCAGCAGAGTCCCCGTCAAGTGGGACTCTTCACCAGAGTTTTCGTTGACTGGGACTCTTCAGATTAGCCAAGTGATCAAAGAAGAACTTCTAATGTGTGTGACCCATAGATTCAAACCTAAGCCAGTAGCACAAAAACTGATTCCTGTACCAATCGGAGTAACCATCTAGCAATGATACCCGATATCCGGATAGGCCGAATGTATGCTAAGCAACACTCAAGAACCTATTTGAATATAGTTACGTATAATTCATCCCTTTGACCCAAATACTCAAGGTGACCTAAGGTTTAACTGCCAACCCTAATATGGTCATCCACATTGTATTTCAATTTTCAAAATCCATCACATGGATTACTCCGGCCAAAGTTTTACTGAATTGAAACACACTGATACATTAACTCTCATTCAGAGGGGTCAATTCATCTTGATCACATACCGACTTCATAAGTACTTGACTATGCCCAAAAATCTTTCATCTCTGAATTAAAAATTCGGATAGTCTGGCACCAAAGCATAGTGAGTTGCTTGCAAGCCACCGTGGTGATCTCAGATCGGAGGGAACTTATACCTATATCCCTTCGGAGTGACTCTTGACAGCAGAGTGCTCCGAAGTTGGTCACATTCAGTGAAATATACTCCTATATTTCATCTGCATGCCATACCAGTATCTCCACACTCCTTGGTTAAGAGGACAACCAACCTATATGGCATACAACGATCTACACTTGATATGTCTATCATCTAGTAATAGCATATCATTTGGTCACGAACTCATTTAAGGACTAAATGATATATCCTTCTATATCGAATCAAATAGTCCTAAGGACTTTATCACATAATAGAAGTTCAAAATGAGATGTACACAGTGATGAAAAATCAAATAATATTTATTAATTCAATAATTTATATACAATTATAATGATAAGCACAACCATCAACAGGCTGACGATTGGCTTTAGGATATAATTCTCAATAACTCTCACTTAGATTAAAGCCAATTGATGCAGTATCGTATACCCATCTTTGATTTGTAGTCTTTGAACTCCTTGACACCAAGGACTTTAGTAAATGGGTCAGTCAGGTTCTCCTTTCTATCGATCTTCTGAAGCTCGACGTCACCTTGATCTATGATCTCTCGGATAAGGTGGTAGCGATGCAAAATGTGCTTGGTCCGCTAATGTGACTTCGTTCTTTCGCTTGAGTAATAGCATCAGTATTGTCGTAGTACAACAAGATGGGGCCATCAAGGGAGGGTGCCACTCCAAGCTCGTTGATGAACTTTGGTAGCTATACAGCTTTTTCACAGTATCAGATGCCGCGATATATTCTGCTTCACAAGTAGAGTCGGTCACAGTGTGCTGTTTGAAACTTTTTCAGTAGATTGCTCCATCGTTCAGGATATAAATATATCCTGACACGCTCTTGCTGTCGTCATCATCCGACTGAAAATTGAAGTCTATAAACCCCACATGTTTTAAGTCAGATTCTTCATAGATAAGCCACTGATCTTTAGTATTTCTCAAATCCTTAAGGATGATCTTTACGACCTTCCAGTGATTCTCATCTGGATCGGACTGGTATCTACTCACTACTCTTAATGAATATGTCACATCCGATCGCATACATGTCATGGCGTATATAATAGATCTCACTGTCGAAGTATATAGAATTCTACTCATACGCTCTCTCTCTTGAGGAGTTGTCGGATAATCACTATTCGAGAGAAATTCTTTGGTCTATTGGAAGATAACCTTTTTGAAATTCTCCATGCTGAACCTTTTCAGCACAGTATCAATGTACATCGACTGGGATAATCCAAGCAACCTTTTAGATCTATATCTATAGATCTTTATCCCAAGGATAAAGGATGCTTCTCCCAAGTCTTTCATGGAGAACTGTGATGACAACCAAATTTTTATTCCCTGTAATGCAGGGATGTCATTCCCGATTAAGAGAATGTCATCGACATACAAAACAAGAAATACTACCATAGAGTTATTAACATATTTGTATATACAGGATTTCTCTTCATTCTTAATGAAGCCATATGTTCTGATCACTTTATCAAAATGCATGTTCCAACTCCGAGATGCTTGCTTATGTCCATAGATGGACCTTTGAAGCTTACACACCTTAAACTCATATGTGGATATAAAATCTTCAGGTTGTATCATATACACCTCTTCTTCTAGCTCTCCATTTAGGAAGGCTGTTTTCACATCCATTTGTCAGATTTTATAGTCCAGATGTGCTGCTATCGTAAGCATAATCCGAATAGACTTGAGCATTGCCATAGGAGAAAATATCTCATCATAGTCAATACCATAACACTGACGGTAATTTTTGACAACCAGACAGGCTTCATAGGTCTCCACCTTTCTGTCTGCACCCTTCTTCTTTCTGAAGATCCACTTATACCCTATGGATTTTATCCCTTCAGGTGGATCAACCAATGTCCATACATTATTGATTTTCATGAACTCTATTATTGATTTTCAATATGTTTCTACAATAAGTTCTAGATTTGATTTAATCAAGTCCGACTCTATGAGTTTACTAGATTGTGTCAGTTCTTCTACCAATCGAACTTCATCAAGTTCAATCTTTGAGGTATTAGTTTCTTCACTAAGGAACTTCTTTTCTAAAAAGATAGCCCTATTGGTAATGAACACCTTCTGTTCGTCAGCAAAGTAGAAGTAATATCCTTTGATCTCTTTTGGGTATCCTATAAATAGATATTTGTCAGACCTAGGTCCAAGCTTGTCAGTTTTCAATTGTTTGACATAAGCCGGACATCTCCAAATCTTCAGGTGAGAGAGTGCTAGCTTACATCCTGTCTACATCTCATGTAGTATTTTACTTACAGACTTACTTAAAATTTTATTTAAAATATAACAAGCCGACTCGAGTGCGTATCTCCAAAAAGAAATCGATAGACTTGCAAAGCTCATCATGGATCGAACCATGTCTAACAGGGTTCGATTCCTCCTTTTCGATACACCATTATGCTGTGGTGTTCTAAGAAGGGTCCATTATGAGAGAATCCCATTCTCTTCTAAGTATGTCGAAACTCACTAGAGAGGTATTCTTCTCTTCGATCGGACCAAAGAATTTTAATACTCTTTCCGGTTTGTTTCTCTACTTTATTATGGAATTGTTTGAATATTTTAAATGATTCTGACTTATGTGTCATTAAGTAGACATACCCATACCTTGATAGATCATCTGTAAATATAATGAAATAATAATATCTATCTCTGGCACTAGTGTTCATAGGTCCACATACATCAGTATATATCAGACTTAGAACTTCACTGGCTCGCTCACATTTTTCAGTAAAAGATGATTTGATTATTTTTTCAAAAAGATAAGACTCACAGGTTGGGAGTGATTCACAATCACTGACTTCAAAAATTTTTTCTTGTGTCAACTTATTTATTCTATTCTTGTTAACATGACCTAACCTACAATGCCAAAAGTAGATATCGAAGACATCACTAATTCTAAGGTGTTTGTTAGATGTGTACATTACACTAACAGGTTGTGATAATATGTAAATATCATTGTTCAGTTATCCATTCATCACATTAACACCATTCATAATGATATTAAAATTATTTTTTTTATTAAAATTTTATAACCATACATGACCAAAAGATCTACAGAAATAATATTCAATAAAAAGAAAGGACAAAAGTGACATTCATTTAGAACAATTATATTAGATTTTAATACAAGCTTCATAGTCCCGAACGTTAGAACTGAAACTGATCTTTCATCTCCAACATTAAGAAATATTTCGTCTTCTTCAAATCTCCTACTGATCTGCAGACCCTATAATAAATTGCAAATATTAAAAAAGCTTAAGGTATCTAATACCTAGGTAATCAAATCATAAATTAAAAAATTATAAAGTGTTATCATATAATTACCTTATCTAGCAATAACTTGCTTCTTTCTCGGTCTGTTCGGATCCAGAGAGGCAATGTATTGAGGATAATTTTTTTTTCAGTGCCTCTGCTTCTTGCAGTAGAAGCATTCTGCCTGACTCTGATCGGACTTAGATTTTTTGGTCTGACTGGGCTTGGGTGCCCCAGCACTTTGCATCCTTTTCTTATTCTTCTTGTTCTTCTTTTCTTTCTTAAAGGATCGACGTCTAGAAGAAGACCCTCCCATAATATTCATCGACTCCTTTTGGAGCTGGTGATCCTTCTCAAAGTTTTGCAGTAACTCCAGCAAACCATGGTAGTTAACTGCAGGCTTTGTCATTCGAAAATAAGTAAGGAAAGGGAGGGAGGACTTGGGCAGAGAGTTCAGAATAGTATCTTTTCTCAGTTACTCATGCAGAAAAAAGCTGAGCTTGCTTAGACGCTCAATCATCTCGATTATGTACAATATATAATTAGTGACTGATGCTCCTTCCCTCATTCAAGCGTTGAAGATGGCACAACTAGTCTTGTGCCTCTCAATATCATTGGGTGTGCTAAAGTACTCATTCAATATTTGCAACATATCCCGTGGCTGAGCATTCTCAAAACGATGACTAAACTCATCATTCATCACCGTCAGCATAATACAATAAATCATAATTCGATCATTAAGCCACTTTTGATAAGTATCTCTGACCGTGCTACGCGCATTCAGAGCTAGCTCCTCGGATGCCGGATCTGTCAATATATACAAAATTCGTTCGTGCTCCAGGATTATTTTGAGCTTTTGATATCAGCTATAGAAATTTAGTCCCATCAATTTATCACTATCTAATAGTGATTGAAGCGACAAGGTGGTGGCCATAACTGCAAAAAAAAAATCAGAACCTAATTAGTATATGAATTGATTAAGCCTAAAGACATGGATTTTAGTCTAAAGATTCTTCTACTATTTTATTCGAATTGATAACCTCTACCTTCAACTCGAGAAATTGCACTAATTCTTTAGTAGGTACTAGAATCCATATGGACTACACATGGATCCGAGTGTGGCTCGGCCAACCCTTGTATACCCACGGATAGGTTTTTAATCAATTGTTTCACCAAACAATTTTTAGTATTCAATTTCACCCCAGACACCTCTTCAGCAGACATGTAGCATCTCCACTGAAGGTTCTGGTTAGGTCCAACCATTAACATGCTAGAATTTAGTATATCTAACAAATGAGTGACCAAGTCCGAGTGTGGCTCGACCAACTTGACCATCATCAGAAAGACACAACTAAAACAACATATTATGAATGATAATTTCGACAGCTAGATGAGCACCAGACGTATGGCACCTTCAATGATCATCTAAACTATTGGACTCATTATCACTCAACTTAATGGAAGACTATGATCTAGTTATCGCTATAACTATTTCATTTTAGGGACCTAACAATTTTAGAAGATTTAATTAGTTGAATTGAGAGATGAGATGAGACTTGACCAGTTAATCTTAATCCTTCCACTGACTTTACCAAGTCAGATTTAAGAAGATCAGACATAAGCTGATCCAGCCAACTAGTCATGAATCCTCCTATTGGCTTCACTAAGTCATAAAGAGGACTCAAGATAAGTTGAACTAGGGACACCTAAATCAGTCATACTGATTTTCTAGTTAGCATGGGTCAACTCCAATCATTAAGTGATCTAATCAAAACATGATTCACCATATTGGTCAAGTGAGATCGATGGGAGGGATATGCCATTAACTCGACATAGACTCAATCTACGCGAATAGCTCTCAATTAATGACCATCGATCAAAGCTGCCATACTTACCTTAGACACCAACTGGTTAGTCATTTTCAATTTGATCAACTTATAGACTTAGATTCAACCACGGAGCTATGATCAAAGTCCATATTGGTCTAATCAAAGATATGGACTTAACTAACTATAACTATTGAAATTGATCAAGAGAAGAAATTGATCCAATCAGAATTAATTTTTAGTTAGATTTGATCAATTACTAACATGATCCATTATCAATGATTTCTAACCCTAGGTCTAACCCAGTTAAATGGACTTGACTCGAGCTAACCCATGAGTTATGAAATTAATGCCTTAGATCTTTGATTTTCAAATCTAGATCGCTTAATTCTCAATTAAGTTTTGAACTGATATGGGTTTAGATTTGGTGTTTGAAAATAATTTTTAATTTTATAAAATATTTTTACAATCAATCATCTAATGATCAAAACTTAAATTTTGGATCTAATATACATTATTTCAGATCTAAAATAAAATTTTAAATTTTTTTTCATTGTTTATCATCATGAAAAAGATCGCATAGCACCCCTACATGTCGTAAGAGATCCCATCGAATAGGTAAATAGGATAGTGCAATCCTGATTTCTCCTATGATCGAATGGCTATGAGGATCTATCCAATTAGATTACTATACTGCTCAAATTAAAAATTAACTATTTAGATCTAATCTAAATAATTAAAATCAAATTATATGCAAAAAATTCATGTCATAAGAAACCTTGCTCTGATACCATATGAAAGAAAAACAGGTAGTTCAAAGCATGTATTTTTAAAATTTTATAGCAAAATAATAAAAGATTAAATATTTTAATTTTTTAAACATGCTTTAGATTAGATCTAAACTATCATTAAAAATCTATGATATGAAAAATTTATATATAAAATATGAAATAAAATAGAAAACTGCATCGATCACATCGATACCCTGAATTTGATCTAACCTTTAGATTATATCGGTATAGTTCAGAACTCATCACCTTTTTGCAGGTTGATGATCTTCACTACTGGTAAGCATGGTATGAAGCTCTTACTGATGTCGAGTAGCCGCACAAGTGTTGCCCAGCTATGCAACCCAAGAGGGGAGGGTGAATTGGATTTCTAAAAATTTAAGCTTAACTTATGACTTATGAAAAATGTTTGACAATAGCTAAATAAATAGGGAGAATAAAATTAATTCAAGACTAATGGCTAAAAGCAAGAATGTAAGAGAATAATGAAGAGTTAAAGAAGAGCAATTAGGCACACCACAAACAAAAGGATTTATAGTGGTTCGATGCCAATCCTTGCACCTACATCCACTCTCCAAGCTCCTACTTGAGAATTTCAATCCACTAATCTTGTATTCAACCCGAATACAAACATCGAAAACTCTGACTCTAGCTATCCCAAGCTAGTCCACTTATTTCTCGGGTACAAGCCAATCCAATACACTCCGATTCAAGGTTCGGATCAACCTTCTCTTGTTTTGGAATCCTTCCAAAATAAAAATAATCACTCAAATCGAGTATAACAATCAATAGCACAAGTAAGTACAAAGAAAGCTCCTTTAATGAGCGAATGAGACTTTAAATACACTTTACTCAAAGAGAAGAAGACCCTTTTTGATTTTCTTAAGGTGGTTGGAGACTTGAATGTGCACTTGAGGAGTTGGCGAGCTTGGATTAAAGGCTTCTTGAATGCTTTTAGTGAGCTTTTGCTTAGGGCTGAAAAGTTTGCTTGAAATCTCTTTTTTAAAATCTCTCTTCTTGATTCTTCTTTTTGATTCTCACCTTTTTGTCCCTTTTATAGCTATAAGAAATGGTGGAGAACAATCTGAGCTGAAATAGAGTCGTTAGACCACATTAAATGAGCATTAAAAGTACTTAAAATGGGTTAAAAACTAGCCGTTGCGGAACAATCCTGTCACAGGGGTTGACTCATGGGTCGACTCATGCCTGGGGGTCGACTCATGGGTCGACCTCTATGGAAGAACACCAGAAAACAATCAGAAGACAAGGTTTTGTGATTTTTGGCCTAAAAACAACAGGGGTCGACTCATGGATCGACTCATGTCTTGGGGGTCGACTCATGGGTCGACTCACAGGTTGTGCCAAGCCAAAAAATCTGCGTGCCAAATAGCTCATTGTGCCATTAGTTGACTCATGGGTCGACTCATGATTTTCAAACATGCATATCTTTCAAAATACAAGTCCAAAAATAATAAAATTTTCACCAATGGATCACAAATCTTTTGTTCTATCATTTGATGCTTTCAAATCAGAGTTTTAGTAAAATTATGATTTTATCCCTGAAGAGCAATAAGTCTTTTTCAAGTGAAAATCATTAGTACTCCTTCAAATGCTTTGTAATCATCAAAATCAATCCAAGGAGCAACAATCTCTCCCTTTTTGATGATGACAAAATACTTGAATAAAAGCATATATATAAATCAATGAGCATGAATTTCAAAGGAACGAATGCATTATAGGTAGTTTGAAGATAAATAGAAAATTTACAACCAACTTGAACATTACTTATAAATGCATTTGCTTGAAAAGAAGATTGATTCTTTTGGCATGCGATACATGTACCCATAATAATTTGCCTATTGCTTAATAATTTAAAATTTTGCTCATTTGATTATGTGATTTTGGTATCAGAGCAGAAAATTTATTTTTGTTATCAGAGCAAAGCAGAATTTACCTAAAGATTTTGAAAATTGCTCATTTGAAAATATCTCATTTGCTCATTTGCTTGTTTTTCAAATTGCTTAGCATCTTAAAAATTTGCTCATGCTCATTTGATTATTTAATTTTGGTACCAGAGCATGTCTAGAAATTAATTTTAAAGTTTGCTCATTTGCTTTTGCTGAAACAATTTACTCATTTTGCTTTTAATTCTTTTATTAATCTGCTTTTGATTCTTTCATCAATTTGCTTTTGATTCTTTCATTTTGGTATAGCATTTCTCCCCCTTTTTGACATCATCAACAAAAGATTGTTTACTCTCCCTTTTTCTTTGAATACATTTTCTCTTTTTCTTTCTTTTGATGAAAATAATTTTACTAATATTATTTTTGTTTACTCCCCCTGAATACAACAAATATAAAAGATATACCATTGGATATCATAGATAGCATATATTACAATTCATAATATTTTAAGCATGCACATAATTGAAAGCAACTAAATTTGAAGGTCATACATTAAAAGTCAAGGAGTAGATATATAATCAAAAAATGACTGATACCACATAGTGGTTTCAATACATACACCAAAATATAAATGTTAATCAGTCAACATCATTACATGGCCCAAAAGATAGATCCTAGAAAAAGATAAAAGATAAGACTAACTACAAGGATCTAGTAGAGCTCATGACTGGATGGATCGGAATCAGATGTATCGAAGATAGGGTGGGGAGATGATGGATCACGACCAAGGGCTCGTCCTCTACCCCGTCTGCCTCTGCCACGAGTGGAGATGCTGGCACGAGTAGGTGGGCGAGATGATCCTGAAGGCTGAGAAGCAATAGACTGAACTGCAAGAGAGAGCCTGATGGTGTTAAGAAGGTTCAGAGCTCTCGAAACAGACTGAAGCAGTGCAGTGAACTGTGTGGATGCATGCTCACTAGAGCCTCTGATCTCTCTCCTCAGAAAATCAAATCCACTCTCCAATACTCCTCTAAGTCTGGCTGCCTCCGTAGATAGGTCTGAGACCTCAGTAGTGCACTCCTGTGGCTGTGGATGGGCCAGAGCTAACACTTCGCCCTGTAAGTCAAGTACCCTCCCAGTCAGTCTCAAAATGTAACCCTCGAGCTGCTGAATCTGAACTGACTGATCTGAGATCATCTGAAATACAGTGGAGATATGGTGGATCAAGGTCTGATCAGATGCATCTAATGATGTGGATCTCGGTGCAAAAGCTGAAGTGCCCCACTGTCGAGAAAGCAAGGAAGCCACACGCTGAGAAATCAGCTCAATCTGATCATCAGCCAATATGATCTCTGAGGAAAATGCTCTGCTGTCCGGCTGCTGGACTGAGGTGTGCCTCCTAGTGGACTCTGAAGGGCCAGCCTCTGGATCTGAAACAAACTGGATGTCTGGAGATGCTGCCTTGATGTCATGGAGAGGTGATGAAGGACCTTCTTCCTCAGCTCTGTCCTCAACTCTCTCTTCTGCACCCTTAATCCAACCACCATCAGTCCTAGTGAATCCCATGCGGTGCAAAGTGTGTTGGTTGATGGTGTCAGAGTGAGAGAGCCTAGCTGATGCCTCCCCCTCAAAACTAACTCCAAACGTCCTGAATACCAAGGTGAGGGCCGTACCAAAAGGCAGATGAGCCTTGGATCTGTTCAGGGTTTTTCTCATGGCTTCTATCATTAATGCAGGGAGGTTTAGGGGGTTTGGATAATCACATGAAACGTAATACAGATGTCTCGGCCTGAAAGAAGGTCATGTCTACCACTTCTTGGGAAGAAAAGCTTTGTTACCAATTGATGTAGAATTCTCATTTCAATGGACAGGATCTTGGCTTCTAGTTTATTCAGGCTTCCCGAGTAGGTTCCTCCTAAAATCACATTAATCCCTTCTTCCTTCACTGGGAGTTCCATGTTTGAATATCCCTCACAGGGCAAATGAAGAATCTCTCCCAAAATAACAGGATCTAAATAGATATCAACACCCTTAACAGTA
>NC_025996.2:119782382-119804802 GCF_000442705.2 Elaeis guineensis | reverse complement strand
TTCTTTGAAGATACGATTTACAGATGAGATAAGACTCGAAAGTCAATGATCCAGAGACATCTTTTTCAAGTTTGATGAGTCTGTCTTCTCCAATATGGCCTAACCTAAGGTGTCATAGATACTTTTGGTTGATCCTATCTCTAGATCTCTTAGACCCTATAGGAATCACTATTTTGCTCGTTAATGTTTACACTTGCATCCGTATGCAAATGGTAAAGACAATCAATCAAGAAAGCACGTGCTACAAATTTATTTTCAAAATAAATAGAACATATGTCTTTATTGAAATGAAAATTATAATTATCTTGTGCCAGCACAGAGATAGAAATCAAATTTCTACTAGCTATATGGTACATAGAAACAGTCTTTTAAAGCAAACTAAATCCTAACGGTAGTCACAGAGGGTAGGTCCCGATGGCCACAGCAACAACCCTTGCTCCATTGCTAACTTCAGAGAGTGATCTCGCCTTCCCTCAGCCTCCTAACTTCTTAAGATCCTGCATTAAAGTGCACAAATAAGCACTTGAACCAGAATCAAGAACCTAACTAGAAGAAAAAGAAATCGTTAGATTAGTTTCAATAACGAACAACACAAATGTACCTTCAAAAGGCCCATCCTTCTTCCTGCTCTTAACAGTCGCCAGGTAGGCCGGACAGTTTCTTCTCCAGTGGCCTTCGACATTGCAATGAAAATATTTTTTTTTATCGTCAGCCTTCTTTAAAATCTATTTCTTGGGCTTGGCCTCATTCTTCTGCTTCTTTGTGGATTTTTTCTTCTTCTTGAAAAAAATTTTTTTTTGGAGGAAGCCCACTCCATAGCTAGAAATGTGCCCCTTGAACTTTTCAAGGTGCCCTCTGTAGTCACCAGCATATTCAATAACTCTGGCAAAATAGCATCAATCTTATTCATATGATAGTTCATAATGAACTATCCATATGAATCAGGAAGAGACTGGAGGATCAGATCCATCTGCAATTCTTTGTCCATATTCATCCCGAGCTTCTGAAGCTCCTCTATGTCCTTGATCATTGTCAAACAATGATCATTAACGGCCTGTCCATCACGCATCTTCGCTTTGAAAAATCTCCTGGAGACCTCAAAGCAAGCCATGCGACTCTGTTCACCATACAACTTTTACAGGTGAACCAGCATCTCCCTAGCAGTCCTCATATCTTCATGTTATTGCTGAAGATCATTGGACATGGACGCTAAGATATAGCACTTCGCCTTGTTATCTTCGTCCATTCACTTTTCAAGTGTAGCTCGTTGATCAGCGGATGGATATGCAGGTAATGCAGATGCTTTCTGATCGAGGACATAGATGAGTTTTTTGAAATTAAGAACAATTTTCAAATTTTGGAGCCAGTCTTTGTAATTGGTGCCGGTCAACCTATTTGTATTAAGGATTCGGGGTAAAAGATATGAACTCGACATGGTTATCTGCAAAGAGAATAGTTTTTAATTAGATTTTGTACTTATAAAAATATTTATTCTAAAAATTTTAAAAATAAACAAAGGCTCCCACTATTTTTTCGAATCTCCCACACTTCTCGGGTGGAGAAACGAAAACCTATACGCGATCGATTTTAAGTGGATACTGCAGTCTTATTAATCTGTACACACCTCACTTAACAATTATTGATGAGTACAGATCGATGAGCGGACAACACTTTATCCATTACTTCACTAAGCAAGATGCAGTGGGCTTGGTCTCTAAATCCTGTGGCCTCACCTAACAGTTATTGATATATTCTTTAGTTAAGTCAGACCCATCATTCACCAGCGGATGCAAAGCCGTTATTGAGATCCTCACCTAACAGTTATTGGGCCCAATCCTATCCCTACCTTGGGACATCAAATGTCAATAGAGTGATTGTACCTTTTTGATGCAACCGAACCACTGTAATCAGTTGAGAACAATCAACATCAGGAAGGTATCCGTATCTCTACAACGATGGAAGACCTCTAGACTTAATATTTAATAAGAAGATTTAAGTTTAGATCTCTTCTAAATCAGCAGATCTGATATCTGACTGATTAAATTAGGTCAGTACATCAATATGTCTAACCATTCTAGTTGGTATGGGTGAACTTGAGTCAACAAGTAACCTAACACGAAACTAAATCTCCCAAGATGGCCAGATAAGTTAAGATACGTGGGGGTCCCCCCATTGCTTTCCTTAGATACTAATCAAAATTGATCAGGTCAGACAATAAAATTAATTAAATAACCATCATCTAAATACTTGTCTTAGACATTAAATTAATCGATTAGAATCGATTAGATTAACCTATAAAGACAGACCCGAACCACTGAACCAAATTCAATCTTAAGTCAATCAACTCACATCAAAATGTGAATCGATACGACTAATTACAACTAAAGTCGACTTTGAGTCCCTTTGATCTAATCCTAATCATCCATCGATTAGGTTCAATCAACTAGTCAAAATCGAAGATGGGTTCTAGCCTAATCAAATCAATTAGACCCTAATTATAGTTTGTTCACTTAGACCTAATTTGTTCAACCCATACCCACATGCAATAATATAATTTCAGATCTAAAAATAATTTTTAGATTATATTTCATTGCATGCAATTAATGGCTTATGATCTTGAAACTGTTTCAGATTTAAACCTAGTTTCATATATCGAATATATGTAGTTTCATATCTAAATCAAATATGCATCACATATACATTAATTTTAAATCTAAAACTAAATTTACACATATTAAATATGTATAAAATTAGATCTAAAATAATGATCAAAATATTTCAAAAATATCTTTTCAAAAACTGATTTACATCAAACTAGGACAACCTTTACAATATAGGGGGTAAACCCTATATCAGGATAACCTTAAATCAGTTTGATGTGAGCTTTTAATTATTCTAATTTTAGATCTAAATATAAATTAAACATATCACATATATTAATTTTTAGATCTAAAAAATTTAATTTAATTATTTTAAAAATAATTTTTCAAAATCAATCAATCTTGTGCTAGGACAACCTTTGCAGTAATCCTATACCAGGACAATCTTATATCGGCATAAAATTAATTTTAAATTATTAAAACTTTTAGATCTCATCTAAAAATCAGATCATATATGTTTTCAAAATCTATGGCTCTGATACCACTGTTAGAAAATCAGATAGGCAGCATATGTAGATTTCAAAACTTTGAAAACAGACAACAAAATATAAATTGGATTAAATCTTTTAACCCCACATGCAAGATACCAGATCTAAATTTACTCAAGCCCAAAGAAAAGTACATATTATCAATTTAAAATTTAAAAAAATTTATGAGATCAGATCTCATTACCTTTGTGCGGATAGAAATTCACCGTTATTGATGATCTCAGATTCATAGAAGGTTGAGCCGCACACGTGTCCAACCTCTATGGATATCCATCAGGATCGATCTCAAATTTTTCTTCTTGTATGAGATTCTTCTTCTCAAGAATAATCTTGATCTTAAAGATTTTGATCAACTCCTTTGATCTTAACTGTGAGATCAACTCCTTAATCTGCAGCTTTCTTCTTCTTCTCCTCGATCTTTGATCTCTAAGTCACCAGAATTTCTTCTAAATATGTGAAAGAGAGAGCACCCAACTTTTGAGCATGGAAAGGAAGAAAATGATGAGAGGAGGCATGGAGATAGAGAGAAGGAGAGCTTTGTTGATCAAAAATTCATTCTATGGAATCCTAGAGACCACCCTTTATATATAGACACTGCCCTGACATATATCAGGAATCCTATCAACTTAAAAAGGTAGATTCTTATCTCATAAGAATCCTCAACCTTTTAAATCTGATTTATCCCAAATAAAATCAGATATAAATGATAATTAATCAATCCTTTTAAGTATGTACAACAGATATTCATGGAATACATGTCAGGTGGTTGGGGTGCCAACTCTTGGCACCCCTCAAAGGGATCTCTAGCCAAAAGAGATAGAGCGTGGACCCCACTCTCTCTCCTCCATGTCATGACACATAAGAGGGGGTGGGCCCCTCTAGGATATGGCGCTCAATAATTTTCAAAAAAAAAGATGCACCACATATTCTTCCATCTATTCCACATGCATACTTAGAGATAATTAGGAGATAAAGAAGAGATAATGTTAGGATAATTATGCCAACTAATTGACTTAATCAAATTCTCTTGGGCCCATAATTAAGAGCCCAATTAAATCCAAATACATTTAGGTTAGGTTCAAGACTATGGACTTAATCAAATCAAAATCCCGAAAAGAATTAAGTTTTACCGTGTGCTAACATGGTTCTCATAAACCTAATAGGATTTCAATAAATCCTAATCCAATTGAAACTTCATAAGTCCAATTAATAAATTCAAGATTAAATCTCTTAATGTATGACTTCATAGGTTCAATTCTATCTGGTAGTGAGATATATTGTGATCTCTATCACAATATCATTGAAACTCTTTTCGATAGATTGGAATATTTTCAATTCTATCCTTCAAGGGCCATCGATCATCAAGATGACATCCGATGAGTCTCACAATCTACTAGTGATACCTAACAGTATATAGTGACAATCCAGTAGGATGAAAGTACAAACTCTTAGGTACAATTATCATATGATTTAGTCTTTCTATCATGAGTTCCGACTTGATAGAGGTCATAAAGAGCTCGTCAGATTCCATCGTCAGTCATATGTTAGATTGGCTCGACTCGAGTTCATTTGTGAATTCTGTAAAAATTTTATTTCAGTATTCACACTTGCTTTGGCCAAAGACTTTATGAACTCAGTCCCACAAATCATATAGGACTTTTTCTTTTCTATCAAGGTCAATAGATCCCATCTAGGTGCATCCTACTCCAAACAGTTTATCTGAACCTACTGAAGTCAACATACACAGCAATGACCCAAATGGCTAGGGACCAAGAGAACGTGCAGTCAAACCCAGTAGCCTCACTGCGAATAGCCAATGATATCGTAGGTCAAAGGACCACTCACATCACTGCAGCATCGAGAAGACCATTGATGAGTTAGTAGACATCCATGTGGTTCTCGTGTTGGTCACGCTCAGTACAAGTTGTTCTCTAACAACTATTTATACCTTCATCTCAATATCTTTACACCACAGATCTGAGACTCATCTGCCCACAAGGGAGGTGAACTATGCACCGATCTCAAATGGATTGATCACTATCCTCCATAACGATCCTTTGATCGGGAGCATTTAGAAATTAATCACTAATTAATGTATGTCTCAAATTCTTAACTCTTTAAAAATATATAAAAATCATCTTTATTAATTTTTAGAATAAATCATGGACACATGAACATGATTGGAAAGAAAAAGTCATTTATTGATAATAAAAGTTATAAGTACAAGTATAGGCCCAAGAATTACATAATGTGTCAGCCAATAATTGACTTCTGGGACACAAATCCAACAGGAAGACCTATGGACTTAATATTTATGAGGAGATTTAGGTTTAGATCTCATTCAATCAGTCATCATATGAACGATCTAATTGGCATGAGCTAAATCAAACCATCAAATAATCTAATTCAAGACTCAATCTTTCAAATTGGCCAAATAACTGGAGATCGATGGGGGTCCCCCATTGCTTTCCTTAGATACCAATAAATTGGTCAGATCAACAAATAAAATTAATTAAATAACTACCTCTCAATTACTTGTCTTAGACACCAATAAGTCAATTGATCAAAATAGATTAGCCTAAGCAAATCAGGCTCAAGCTATTGAGTTGAATTAGATCCTTAGATTAATTGATTCTACATATGAAATTTAATCGATTTGATCAACAATAATTGTATGATTTTAAAAATTAATTGACTTAATCCTAATCAATACTTGACTCGATTTGATCAATTATTTAATCGAATTAGATCCATTATGTTTAAATCAAAAATTTTAGATGCAATCTAATTACATGATCTAATTTTTAATTTATCCATGACCAAAATTCTCATATACAAATCTAAATTTTAGATTCTAAAAGTAAATTTCAGATCTAAATTTATTGCATGAAAGATAAGTTTTGAATCATAAAACTAATTTTCAGATTTAACATACAAGCATATATCTCATATATGTATGTAAATTCAGATCTTAACATAATATCATATATCTCATATACAAGTCATGAATCATATTGAAACTAATTTTCAAACCTAAATATGCAATCATATATCTCATATATAAATCATAAATCAGATTAAAATAATTTTTAGATTTATACATGCATCTATATATCACATATACATGAACTAGAATCCTATCTAAAATAAATTTCAGATCTATACATGCCTTCACATACTGAATATATGAACTAAAAAAAAATCATCTATACATCTATGTATTAAAAAAATAGATTTTGAATTTTTTTTCAAAAATATATATCTCAATTTCATATATATGAAACCCATGGCTCTGATATCATTGTTGGAATTTTATGTGGGGGCTTGCATGTATGTTTCAAATTTTTTTTTCTTAACAACATAGCAGAATAAAAGATTAAAATATTTTTTAATCTAAATCATGCATGTATAAAATATAGAATATAAGAATCTACTTCATATACTAAAATTGAACACATGCTGAATTTTATACTGAAATTAAATATATGATCGAATCACATATCTGTTTCATAATTTTTTTTTTCAAATCTAGATTTAAAAAAAGATAGGCTCTCTCTTAGCCATGCAAATACTTGATCTCTATGGGTATCTACTCAAGATCAGCCTAAAACAGTCCTCTATGGTATTAATTTTTCTTCTCCAAGAACGATCAATCTGTGATTCTAAACGAAGTCTGGATCGCGATCAACTCTTTGATCCTGTTCTTGATCTTTTTTTTCTTTTCTTTTTTTACTCTCCTTCCCTTGATTATGAAGCAACCAAAGTCTAAAAATCAGCTACCAAAGGAGACACCCAAACTCCTTTTGGGCATGGAGATTGAGGACATCCAAGCTCCTTGGGCATTGGAACTAAAAGAGAGAAGAGAGGGAGGCGTGGGGAGACCTTGGGGGGCGTGGGAGCTGCTGAAAATCTAATGCTTAGAACCTTAGAGGAGGCTCCTTTAAATAAGCAAAATATTTGAATCTTATTCAAAACTAAATAGCCTCTTAATATAAGTCCTACTTGCATTATGAATCCTTATAGTCTTAGATATTTGACTCCTTTTAGAAGATTTATAAGGAACCAACTATTGGAGCCTTTTCATCCACTTTTTCACATGCCACATGGAGCTTAAGGGATGCCCCATACTGGTCTTGCACGTCCTCTATATATGGACATACCCAATTTGATCAAATCAAGTGGCGTCCTCATGCAAACAATCAAAAAAATTGATTAAGAATTTGAACCCTTAATGCATATGATCCAAAATCCCAGGCATCCAACAATTGGAGCCTAATGAATCTAATTCATTAAGATTATTAGCAAGTAATTAACTCAAATTAATCTTATCAAATAAGTAATTAAAGTGCAAAGAAAAAATTAGATTCAACCATGTGCTAGCAAAGTTATTCTGAACCCAATAAGATTTCTCTAAATTCAATTGAGACTTCATAAGTCCAATTTCTTATTCCAAATCTAATCCCTTTGTTGTGTTACTCTATAGATTCAATTCTACTTGATAGTTAGATATTCTATGATCTCTGTCATAGTATCATGAAAATTTTTTTTAATGGGTCAGAACGATTTCACTCTAACTTATCAAGGATTGTCAATCCTAAGCAATCCTAGTGAGCTCTCACAATCCACCAGTGACACCTATCAGTATATAGTGGCAATCTAGTAGAATCGAAGAAGAACCTCAATATGTAATTCATATATAATTCAGTCTCTCTATCGTGAGTCATGACTAGATGATAAGTCATGGATAAATCGTCAAACCTCATCATCAGTCATATGATAGATTCAATTAGCTCAAGTCCAATTATGATCCTCATGAAAAATTTTTTTCATCAATTACACAGCTGTGGTTACAGACTCTCGGACTTAATCTCTCAAATCTCATATGACTACTCCTCTCTATCAAGATCGATAGATTCTATCTAGATATGCATCCTACTCCTATAGTGGATCAACTGTCACCAACATCCACTACAAAGTCTCAATAAAGTCATGTTTATGTGTCAGTAAAACTCCAACAGCTTCACTGCGAGCAGTCGTACCATCGTAAGTTAAAGGACCATTCACACAACTACAACATCTAGATAATTACTAATGATTAATTAAAAATTCAAGTGATCTATCGTATGGTCACGCTCAATACTAGTTGTTCTCTAACAACTATCCGTACTTATCGTTCAGTATCTCTATATTGTAGATCAGAGACTCATTTACTCTGAAAGAAGCGATCTGTGCATCGGTCTATCCAAATCGATTATCGTCCTCATGATGATACTATGATCGGAAGTATTTAGAAATTATATACATACCTCTAATTCTCAACACTTTGAGAATATGTATCGAAGTATTAATTTCATAGACGATTCAAGGACACATCACTCTTGAATGAAAATCAAACTTGCCCTTTTATTGATCATATCAATGTATTAAGTATAAAATTATATCCTAGACTTATTATAATATATCAGTCGTATTGACTTCTAGGATATACATGTAACAAAATACTGCCCAACTTTATATAAAGAGGCCCTTGTCATCAAATAATATAATATTATATTATATTAATGATGAAGTAATTATATCATCATCAAATAATATAATATTTGATGACGATATGTTCTGTCACAAGAAATTAAAAGTTTTATCACAATATGATATATTTTTCATCAATAAAAATTAATCTTTAGTGATGTAAAAATGTTCATTATCAGAGACATTATATTTTTATGATAGTTTATTTATTATAAAAAATTTAAATATTTCATCATGAAAAAATACTTCATCGTCACTAAAAAAATTCTATAATGAGTTTTTTATAAAGTTAAATAAGAGACCATTATCTAATGGCTAAAAATAGATAGATAAATTCTAAATTATAATTCTGAAAAGAGTTCTTTGCTAATCGATGACTAACTTTTTTTTTTTTTTTTTCTTTTTTGATGAAGATGACCAACTTTATTTTTACTTTTAGTATATCCTTAAGCTTTTAGGTTTTACTCTTTATCTTTTTTCCACTTAAAGTCCTTGGAGGTCAAGCCTAGCTGCAGACATGGTTTTCTTTCCGTCTCAACCCAAGGGGGAAAAAAAAAAAAGGGGACAAGTATGTATGTATGTATATAGTAAATAATATTAAATCTTAATTCTTAACTCTAACTCAATCGAAGGTCCAAATATTGAAATGACTCAATCGGTCAAGCCTGGTTCAGGCAGGATTGGGCTGGGTCAAGTACATTGAACCCTCCATAGAAGGTTCAAGTTCCCCATCCAAGAACAATCATCCAAGCCCACGTGGCATCATTTGAACCATTGATTTCCTCCAGATGGATGTTAGGGTTTCGTCCTGGCTTCCCATCCTTTCCCTATAAATAACTCCGTGCGCCTCTTGCCCCTCTTCACCCGCTCCGTTTCTGCTTCTTCCTTTTGGATGCCTGGAAGAGGTGAGCTCCATCGCCTTCGAATTCTGATCTCGTTTCGATTTTGGGTGTAGGGTTTAGGGTTCTTGTAGCTTTTTTTTTCTCCTTTTTGTTGTGCGTCGGAGAACTGATTACCGGCGGAGGTTTTCCTTGTAATCGCCGCGTATGAGTCAGACGCTAAACTCATCTCTTCTCCATCATCTGCTCTTTTCTCTTCCTAACTTGGGCATCATGGCCTAATCGCAGATCTGGAGATATTTTTCATTTTTTTTTTAAATTTCTGCTGATTTTTTTGAAAACCTTTTGGTTAAATCAGATGGATATATCTCTTTTGATGTGAGATGGATGGGGTTTTTCAGGGAGGTGATGATCCTTTCCCCACATGATCGACTATGATTATATCGTGCTTTTTGTAATTTTTTTCTTCTCTAATTCGAGGAGAAATCAAGCCAGGATTCTGATCCTAATTTACCTCTGCCATCTCTTCTCCAATTCACGGTAAAAATTTTTCCTTTTTTGTGGGATGTGGGAATAAATTTATTTGGTTTGTTTCTTAGCATTTTTTGGCCGTTTGATAAAAGGGGAGTTACAGGGAGGAGGTGATGATCCTTTCCCCAGATGATCGACGCTGAACATAACGTGCGCTTTTTTTTAACATTCTCTTTGGAGAAAACCAAGCCAGGACTCTGATCCTCTCAAGCACCTACCAATCAAACGGCCAATAGATTTTAGTTTTTCTTTTTTTTTTTTTGAAAGTTTTGTTTGTTTTTGTATGAATGGATGTGATGATCCTTTCCCCACATGATCGACGCTGAACATACTCTGCGCTTTCTTTATTTTTTTCTCCTTTATAGAGGAGAAAATTCTAGCCAGGAATCTGATCCGTTCATCGTATGAACTTTCCAGTGGTTTTTCTAGTGATGCATTGTTGTTTTTTGTTTCAGACTTTTCTTCTATCTGCCATTTTCATTCTTTCTAAGTTTCTCATTGGAATATGAGTAATTGGATCCTTAAATATTTTTTTATTTAATTTAAGGAGATGGAGACTTTCTTTTCTTCAGAAAGTCTTTGAACCGAGCAAACTAATTGTTTACCTTATATTAAAAATCAAAATTATCTGGCTTTTGTATCACTTCAGATTATTTTAATTAAATAATTAATTTTCTCTAATGTGGCCTTTGGGTTTCATTTAATATTAACGGTTTAACTAATATGCTATTAAATTATGAGTTTAAGTGTTATATAAAAATAAATCTTATGAGAGAGCAAGTGATTTTTCAGTATAATTTAACGGAGGATTTTGTAATTTGCCTTTAAAGTGATGCTTTCTAGAGCACTGATTAATGGTAATCTAATACTTACAGGAGGCGACCCAGAATATTTAGATTAGAAGAGAATTGATATTTTTATTTATTTTTTTACCTGGCTAAACAAAATCTGACCATCTTAAGGATGTGATAATTTACTGTCTACCAACAAAATATCATTAACTATTTATAAACTGCTGTATGGAAGATTATTACATCAACGAATTGAGATCGTTCCCAATTTTATACTTTGTCATACAAAAACAAGAACAAATGGCGCTTCACTAATGGTCCCAAGAAAACAGCTAATGACATTATATTACCAGAAACATAACAGCCAACTTTATGGGAGCCATTATACTATATTTTTCCAAGTTCACTGGTTAAAAAATTTAGCAACCTGTAGGAAGCTCGTGCCGGTTCAAGCTCAGACGAGCATCTTGAGGCATCCCCATTAAATGTGCCAGCTCCATTGGGGCTGTCTTCCTTCACCTTCTCCATGGTGGATCAGAGTTATGGTTCTTAAACTGCCGTAAAGAAGATAATGAAAAAAAATCTGTTTGTTATGCAATTGTGATGCAAAATTCATAATCTGACAGCACCGCTAGATTTGTAGTGCAAATCAGAGAGGGGGAGGGAGAGGATGGACAAGGCTATTACTCGAGGCTTGCCAAGTCCGGTATAATTCTTCTACAGTATCTCTGGCCCTCTATGGTACTCTAGTTCAGCCAAGTCCGGTATAACTCGAGAGAGGTGAAATGAGCTCGTTACGGTATCTCCTTGGAATTCTTCTACTCTGGCGGATGACTGGATAATTTAAAAAATGGTTGAGTACTTGATCGGCTTATGTCAAGGCGTCATGTTGTCCAAAATGTAGAGCGACTTATTGCCTCTATTTTGTTTTTTTTTTAATAAAAAAATACTTCATTGAATAAAAAATTGTGTTACTGGGACAATAAATTCCCCGATCTGTGTACAAGTAGTATAGTTATGACAACTAAATAAAGATCCAAAACTGTATCGGGATAACCTTAGAACCAAAAATAGTAGCTGAGACGTATCACAGCATAGTAACAAAATTAGAACATTAGAAGTATATGAACAGATGAAGCACAAGGTAGATAAGAAGGAGAAAACTAGGTGTTGTTGCAATAGCAATGCGAGTAGCAAACAAGTAAAAATAATAGCGGAAGCAGACTGATAAGTCCAAGAGATGGACCCATGATAGAGTAATATTTTCCAGTGAAGTTTATGAAGAGAGATATCTATCAATAGTACATTTGCTGTAGTAGATTGCATAAGAATGTAGCTGTAGCAATAAGCTTTATGAACAATAATGAATATTAAATCATCGTGCCATGCATAATTTGATTATTCTACCGGAACAATAAATTGGCCAATGGAGTCCATGAGTTTCATGAGGGATTAACAAACCCAAAATACCACTGATCTTGGTGAAATTCTGTAAACTAACAAATACATTGTCCCAAGATATCAAAGCAAGTAGTATCATGTGTAGGTTGCACAACTGAAAATAAAAAAACATCCAAAAGAAAATCCTGTGGCCAATAAGTAGTATAGAAATATTATCACGCTTCCGATCTGAGATCGCAGCAACCGTCGCATATTTATGAAGAACTCTCTTTATAAGCATGCAAGACATCTCATCACGATATCAATGATCACAGCAGAATAAATTCAAATAATTATTATTCAATTTTAATTCAAATAATTAAATCAAATATCTTACATCCAATAAAATTTCACTAAAAATAAAATAATAGATCTAAGTTCAATGAAGTTGACAATGCTAAATCTCGCATCTAAAAGCTCTGTTCCAATATTAATTCTCACGCTCATAATTAATTATCTGAGTCTGAAAAATAAAAAGAAAAGAAATGAGCTAAACAGCTCAGTAAGTAACAAATATCTCAACTAGATATTTCAGATATTTATATAATTTTCAAGAACAATGCTATGAATAAACATAAAAATGTATTTCATACTGATTCAATGCAAATCTAATCTCTTCAAATATTATAATATAATCATAAATCTAATTCGAATTAAAATACTCATAACTCAACAGCCTCGACTATGACCAACATTTAATCCCCATTGACGGGGTCCACTGAATACCAGCGCACAATCCCCATTGGCGGGATCCACAAATACCAGCGCACAACCCCCACTGGCAGGATCCACTGAATACCAGCGCACAACCCTCGGGTCCACTGAAACATAGTTAGGCTGAGAGCATAAATTCGATCGGTATCAAAACACTATTGTATCATAACAAATCATAATTTTCACTGAACATATGCATAATCGACGAACCATAATATTTCAAAAGTACTTTTCTTTCAAAACATAATTTCATAAATCATGTATAATTTCAAAGAATAATTATTTATTTTCAGAATAAATATGAAATATCTCGAGAAGATGATTCATTACTTACCTTTCACAGAGTACTGAATGAACAGATCGACTAACTTTTAGGAGATTCTTAAGTGCCTATTATCCAAAATTATATTCTTACATTAATTTTAATTCAAAATTAAATCTAAACAAATCTCAAATCAAAACCTTACTTGTAATCGGACTCTTCCCTAAACTCGATCAAAATCATCAAAATGAAGCCTTTCACTATGCTAATCTTAGAAGGATAACTTTGGAGAGAAAAATCCATCAAGAGAGAGAAACAATCTAGAGAGAGAAAATAGAGAGAGAAAGTCCAATTCTAGAGAGAGAAAGCAATGGTTCAGGCTGAAGGGAGAGAGAAAAAATTTTTCTCTCATATTTATTTATTTATCTATTTATTTATTTTTCTTTTCTTTCCTTTTTCTTTTCTTTTTTTTTTCCTTTTTTTCTTTTCTTTTTCTTTTCTTTTTCCTTTTCCTTCTTCTACTTCTTCCCGTGGCCTCCCATGGGTGAAAAAAAAATGAAACAGGGGACCGAATGGTCCCCTCATAAGGTTGGCCAACCGACGGTCGGCCAGCACGAGAATGGCCGGCAGCCAGAGGAGAGCGCACCACCATCTGGAGGAACCCAAACCGGTGGCCGGTGACGACCACCGACGTTCGAAAACTAAAAAAATGAAACTTCTCCAATGATAAAATTCGATGACTCTGGTCATCGGCGAACGTGCACACCAGAATGGGAAGGAAGGGAGAGAAGAGAGGAAGAGAACCATATGCTTACCTCGAGCTCCGACGACCTTTCCGGTAAGGAATCACGGCAAGCACGGTGAGAGTTTTCACGGGCAATTTCTGGCGATCTTTGCCGTTTCGCTCCAAGTTTTTCACGATGGAAGGAAGGGAGAAGGGTCTCCCCCTTAAATAGAGCCGAAAGAGAGGAATTTGACTCCTCTCCGATGAAGTTTCCGACTCCGATTAGAAGCCGGTAAGGAGAAGAAGACTCCCTGCGAGAGTCTTCTTCATTTTTTCCTTTTTTTTTAGGCTTTTGGGTTTAAGGCCCAATGGGCCGGATGTTACATTCTTTCCTCCTAAAAATAAATTTCGTCCTCGAAATTTCTCTTATCTGTCACCATTGCATTGGAAGCCTGTGCGTTCTATTGAGCAAGAGCATAAACTCTTCTCTGGGTTTTAGAAATCTGTCCACCACCCTTGTTTTGTCCTTCATAAGTCTTTGGCCAACTTGATTTTCAGTATTTAGTGGGCAGCTAGCAATTTTATGATTCATCTGACCACATTTGAAACAAGCACCTGTATTCCAATGGCAATCTTTGTCTGCATGATTTTTGCCACATCTGGAGCATCACTCACCATCAATCTATTGAGTCTTATTATCTATTGCTCCCTTAGTTGAACTTTTGATGTTCTTATTATTCTGCCCTTGTGTATCATTTGATTTTACTCTCTTTCTTTGCTTTCTTTTCCTTTCCATGCATTCTTCATTGACTTCTCTTTCAATTATCAGTGCTTTGTTTATCACATTTGCATAAGTTGTCAATTCATACGGAACCACTTATTTTCGAATCTCAGTTCTCAATCCTAACTCAAACTTGTGAACACGTTCTTGCTCACCATCCACTAATCTTGGAGCAAATTTTGCTAACTCTGTAAATTTTGCTTCATATTCAGTCACACTCATACCCTTTTGCTTCAAATAAATAAACTCTTGCTCTTTCTGGATCCTTATACTCTGAAAAAAATACTAATCGTAGAATGCAATCCGAAATCTTTTTCAGGTAAGTATTTCATCGTCTTGTTCATACTTGCGCTGTAGTCACTAACACCAGTTGTATGCTTCTCCTTGTAGTAAATAAGCTGCATATCGAATCTTTTCTTCATCACGACACTCTTGGATAGCGAAGGCCTTCTCCATCTCCATTATCCAGTTATCAGCCTCCAAAGGTTCAGTAGTCCCCTTGAAAGCTGGAGAAGCAAGCTTTTTAAATTTTGAAATGTTGTTCCGTTGTACTGGTTGCTCTTCATGTTGTGGTGGTGGATGCTGATGTTGTTGTGTATCTCATTATATCTGCTATTGTTCAAGCATTTGCTGCTGTATTTGTTGTTGCGTTTGTACCATCCCGATTAGGGTCTGCATTAACTGAGCCTTATCCGGTTTCTGACGTGCTCTCGAACTACTCGCATTAAGATCTACGACTCTCTCCTCTTGAGGGGTGCCACTGGTCAGATGGGGAGTGCTACCATCCCATGGTTGTGATATCTCTCTTACAATCCCTTGAGTAGTTCTTGTCATTCTATGGGGAAGTATAATAACCTTGTAGTAGTAAAATCTTATTAGATTCATTTATCTATTTGTTAGGATGGGTTTATTATGATGCTTATACTTTAACGTCCCAATATTTCTAATGTCTACCCACCTATACTCATACTATGTCTAATTCTAAATCTATCCACTTATGCTCTGATATCATATTAATTGTCACACCCCTGGCTCGAGATCGTGAGCAGGAGGTCGCAGCAACCGCCGCATACTTATGAAGAACTCTCTCCATAAGCATGCAAGGCATCTCATCACGATATCAATGATCACAGCAGAATAAATTCAAATAATTATTATTCAACTTTAATTCAAATAATTAAATCAAATATCTTACATCCAATAAAATTTTACTAAAAATAAAATAATAGATCTAAGTTCAATGAAGTTGACAATGCTAAATCTCGCCTCTAAAAGCTCTGTCCCAATATTAATTTCCACGCTCGTAATTAATTATCTGAATCTGAAAAATAAAAAGAAAAAAAATGAGCTAGACAATCCAGTAAGTAATAAATATCTCAATTAGATATTTCAGATATTTATATAATTTTTAAGAACAATGCTATGAATAAACATAAAAATGTATTTCATGCTGATTCAATGCAAATCCAATCTCTTCAAATATTATAATATAATCATAAATCCAATTCGAATTAAAATACTCGTAACTCAACAGCCTCGACTATGACCAACGTTTAACCCCCATTAACGGGATCCACTGAATACCAGCGCACAACTCCCACTGGCAGAGTCCACAAACACCAGCGCACAACCCCCACTGGCAGAGTCCACTGAATACCAGTGCACAATCCCCACTGGCAGGGTCCACTGAAACATAGTTAGGCTGACAGCATAAATCCGATCTGTATTAAAATACTTTTATATCATAACATATTATAATTTTCACTGAACATGTGCATAATCGATGAACCATAATATTTCAAAAGCACTTTTCTTTCAAAACATAATTTCATAAATAATGTATAATTTTAAAAAATAATTATTTATTTTCAGAATAAATATGAAATATCTCGAGAAGATGATTCATTACTTACCTTTCACAGAGCACTGAATGAACAGATCGACTAACTTTTAGGAGATTCTTCAGTACCTATTATCCAAAATTATATTCTTACATTAATTTTAATTCAAAATTAAATCTAAACAAATCCCAAATCAAAACCTCACTTGGAATCAAACTCTTTCCTAAACTCGATCAAAATCATCAAAATGAAGCCTTTCACTATGCTAATCTTAGAAAGATAACTTTGGAGAGAAAAATTCATCAAGAGAGAGAAACAATCTAGAGAGAGAAAATTCTAGAGAGAGAAAGTAGAGAGAGAAAGTCTAATTCTAGAAAGAGAAAGTAATGGTTCAGACTGAAGGGAGAGAGAGAAATATTTTCTCTCATATTTATTTATTTATTTATTTATTTTTCTTTTCTTTTCTTTTCCTTTTTCTTTTTTTCTTTTTCTTTTTCTTTTCTTTTTCCTTTTTCCTTTTCTTTTTCTTTTCTTTTTCTTTTTCTTTTTCTTCCTTCTTCTACTTCTTTTCTTGGCCTCCCATGGGTGGAAAAAAAAATGAAATAGAGGACCGAATGGTCCCCTCATAAGGTTGGTCGACCGACGGTCGGCCGACATGAGAATGGCCGACAGTCGGAGGAGAGCGCACCGCCATCCGGAGGAACCCAAACCGGTGGCCGGCGACGACCACCGACGTCCGAAAACCAAAAAAAATGAAACCTCTCCCATGATAAAATCCAACGACTCTGGTCGCCGGCGAACGTGCACACCAGCACGGGAAGGGAGAGAAGAGAGGAAGAGAACCATATGCTTACCTCGAGCTCCGACAACCTTTCCGGCGAGGAATCGCGGCAAGCACGGTGAGAGTTTTCATGGGCGATTTCTGACGATCTTCGTCATTTCGCTCCAAGTTTTTCACGATGGAAGGAAGAGAGAAGGGTCTCCCTCTTAAATAGAGCTGGAGGAGAGGAGTTTGACTCCTCTCCGATGAGGTTTCCGACTCCGATTAGGAGCCGGTCGGGAGAAGAAGACTCCCTGTGGGAGTCTTCTTCATTTTTTTTTTTTTTTTGGGAAGGGGGGCTTTTGGGTTTAAGGCCCAATGGGCCGGATGTTACAAATATACTATATTCTATCAAGCTTCACAAAGCAAAACAAGCATTGCATAACTGATTGAAGGCCATGCAAAGAACAGAGCATCCCTTAGTGAACAAAATAACAATGAGCATTAAGCTTAATAATTTATTTAATTGCTGCTAGCAGAGAACATGATATAATATGCTGCCACACAAAGGGAAGATATGATAACACTGCCAATATGAAGGATAGAAGATTGCTGATAGAAATTTAAAATCTATATTTGGGACCTTCAACCTGAGCAAAATAAGACCATGATAACTATATATCACCAGCCTAGCATAAATCCCTGCAAAATAAATACGAATCTAAATACAATTAGACAACATATCAGAGAAAAGTAACTTGAGAAGCATCATAGCTAAGGCCAGCTAACTATGACCCCACCCACCAACCTGACCTGTATTTGATCCATCATAAATAGATTTAGATTTAAGCTAAATAGATTTGAGTCATAAATCGGTTCATCCGTTTAACTCATTTAATATTTGATCGGATTTAAGTTTTAGATATTTGACCTATTTGACCCATTTAATATTCAGATCAGGTTGAGCCAGATAACCTATTTAATCCATTCAAGATCTGTTTAATCTATTTAAAACCTACTTAATCTGTTTTTGACTCATTTAATCAAATTTGTTTAACTTATTTAAGATCTGTTTAACCTATTTAAAGTCCGCTAAACTATTCCTGACCTATTTAATCCGATTTGTTTAACCTATTTAACCCATTTAATCTAATTTAATATATTTAATAAATAAATTAAGTAGGTCAGATTGGGCTATCTGTTTAATAAACAGATCAGATTTAGGTTTGAATTTTTGATCTATTTAATAAACATGTTGGGTTTGGGTTGATGATTTTCTAACCTGACCCACATTGATCTAACCCGACCCGATCCAATTGCCACCCCTATCAGCAGCCAATAAGCCAACAAAAGAGTGAGGCAAATAATCACCCTTAAAGTAAAGAAAGTCATTTGATAAAGCATGATTTGCCATCCAGTCTGCTGGCTGATTATCTTCCCTATAAATATGTGAGATCTTAAAAGATAGACAAGAGCGACTCTATAATTTAATGTCTTGAATCCGTTGTAAAGATTTTCTAAAGGATTTTGATAAATTAACCAGCCAAGAAATCATGACTACAAAGTCACGTTGTAGCCAAATATTAGGGTTAACAAAAGATGTGTCTTGAATCCATTGTAAAGATTTTTTGGAGGATTTTGATAAATTAACCAACCAAGAAATCATGACTACAAAGTCACCTTGCAGCCAAATATTAGGGTTAACAAAAGATGCCATTACCGTATGTAGAGCAAGCCATGCCATAATAAGCCCAGTAAATGGCACATCACATGACATTAAGCATTTACCCCCAGCAAATAACACAGCTCCCTCATGATCACGAACAACAAACCTTGTTGCTGCTGCATCCTTATGAACAATGCCATCAAAATTCAAGAGTAACTCTTCATGGGAAGGAGGCTCCTAAGAAATAAGAAAATAAGAAAGATGATTGCTCAGTTGAGAAGAGCCCCAGTTCCATGACTAAGTGTATCACGAATAAGGTAAAGAAGAATTAGAAATATATCTATCTTAAAGCATTGACATTGGCGTAGCAAGTCATCCGAAGATTGATGCTCCTATTGGAAAATATGGAGGTTCTGTGCTTCCCAAACTAAAGTAGCCATATAAGCCATCATAGACTTATTCACATTGTCTTCCAAAGAGTTTGTAAGGAATGCTAGCAAGTCCAGCAAAGATTAAGACTGAAATTTAGTAGACATCTATGCCAATCTACTCTAACGTTGCTTAGCAAAAGAACAAGCAACAAGCACATGTTGACAATCCTCAATGGTATCATGACATAGATCATAAGAAAAGCCCAAATTGGACAAAATTCCCTTAGAATGCACAAAATTTTTTGAGGAGAGCTTGCCCCACTGTACCTTCCCACAGAAATACTTGGTATGCATAGGAACCCTCAATTTCCAAACCAAAAAAATGAAAGGGAGGGCTCATAGGCAAGATAATATATATGCATAAAATCCTTTACAAAAAGACAATATGGGTAAGAAGATGTCAATCCAAGCTAATCAAATCATGGCCCTTGGGGAAGGAGAATAGCTAAAATCCTTGTCATCATATCAGCATTAAAAAATTGAGATAGAAGGCAACATTCCATGTTCTATCTGGTCTAATAAAATTAGCAACAGTGTAATGAGTAAGATTAGCCAAATTAGAAATAAAGGAAGGAGCACTTGTTTAAAGGTATAGTAGAAATCCAAGGATCAGTCCAAACATTTACCAAAGTACCATTCCCAATTAGCCGTTGGAACTAATACTAAATCTTCTTTCTTTAAGCACAAAGTTTCCTCCAAATAGGAGAGCAAATTTTAGGCACTTTATATGAAGACCAGAAACCCAAAAATTTGTATTTAGCAGCCACAAATTATTCCCATAAAGAGGAAGGATGAAGCAAGAGGCTTGCTGCCATTTTAGCCAATAACAGATTTTTGCATTGATCAAAGAGACTTAAGATCAAGCATGCCCATCGGCTTTGGTGTACAAATAGTGTCCCACAATAATAAATGCAATCTCTTTTGAGAGGTCAAATATCCCATAAGAAGGCTCTAACTTCCCTCTCAAAAATATTAACAACCGCTGGTGGGATGTGAAGACATAGCATAGAATAAATAGGAATGGATATAAGGATGGAGCTTAGAAGGGTTGCTCTTCCTACAAAGAAGAGAGCCTTTCACTTCTAGCTTGCAATCTTTGTCATAACTTTGTGAATTTAATAATTAAAATGAGCAGCATGAATTTTTGTAGTAGCAAGAGGGACGCCAAGTTATTTCCATACTCCATGCTTAGGCGACATTCCAAAAATAGAAGAAATAGTATTTTTTATCTAAGCAGGTGTCGATGGACTGAAAATGATATAAGACTTAAAAAAATTTACCGCTTGTCCCGAATAGTGGTAATAGGCATCAAGTATCAATTTCAAACACACTACATCTCGAACAAGAGCTTGGGTGAGTAAGATACAATCATCTGCATAAAGAACATATGAAATAGGAGAAGCTGCCGGCTGAGGCCTATAAGCATGCAACAAATTAGTAGCAACAATAGCTTACAAAGAAAAAGACAATATTTCAAAACACATGATAAAAAGATGCGGTAAAAAAGGGTAGTTTTGTCAAAGCCCACAAAAAGTAGGTAACTAAGAAGTTAGTGTGCCATTGATAATTAAAGAGAAATCAGGATCTTGTACATAAGTATTCACCCAACTTATAAATTATTTATAAAAATTGAAATTCTGTAGCACTCTAGTGAGATAATGCCATTGAACGCTGCCGAACACTGCCATATACCTTTTCCATATCCACTTTAATCATCATAAAAGTTTTCGACCGAGGGAACTTATGCAAAGAATGTATCAGCTCTTAGACTAAAAGAATATTTTCTATAACGTTGCAACCAGACACCAAAGCTCTCTATATATTAGACATCAAGCAAGGTATCACCGATTTAAGCCAACTGACAATAATAGATATAACAATTTTATAAACTGTATTACAAAAATTGGTAGGTTGAAATTCTATAGCAAACGAAGGGTTAATACTCTTAGGAATAAGAGTAATATAAGTCTGCTTCCACAAAAAATACATGTGAGTAGTATGAAAGAAGTATTGAACTACCTATACAATTTCCTTATTAATGATATGTCAATAGTCTTTAAAAAAGAAATATGAAAATCCATCGGGCCTCAAGGCCTTATCCAGAGGGAGAGAATAAATAGCATTCATAATCTCCTTCTGCATCACTAAATAGTGAAGTTCAATATTTTGTTCCATAGATATTGTACCCATAGGCTGTGGAAGCTAAATATCAGTGTTGCATTTGAAGACCCCAACGATGAAAAAAATAATAAAGAAGTAATTGTCTAACAAAATTTTCTTCTTCAACCTAATTCTCCTTATCATCTTTTAAGGTCCAAATACAGTTCCTTCTTTGACACAATACCATAGATTGAGGAAAAAACTTCGTATTAGAGTCTCCTTCAACCAACTAAGTGATCCAAGATTTTTGATGCCAATAAAGCTCCTGCATCTGTAGATTTTTATTATACTTCTGCAAGAGACATAAAAGAGTTATATGATCATGATCAAATAAACTTTCCGACCATGACTCTTAACATTTGGAAATACATAATTTGATTGTACAAAGACTTCCCTCTTCTGAAAATATTACCAACCCGATAGCAATTTCATTGCAAAATTGCAGACTTGACTTTTTGTAAGAGATGTGATAAATGAACATCTGGAGGATAGTGATCTTCTCCTTACCAATCTTGCTTGATAACCTAATGAACACCTGTATAAAGTTTTCAAAACTTTTTAAATCTAAATGGATGATGCTCAATGGGCCGATGCTACTATATGGTGAGAAGTAATGAATAATGGTCAAACCCAAATATAGTGAGATGTTGTACTCAAGATTCAAAAAACAAAGAGATTCAGAATTGATTAGCAAACACCCTATTAAGCTGCTCCCAAACTCAAGCCAAACCATATTAATTATTGTACCAAATGAAGTTAGATCCTTCAAAGTCAAGATCAACAAGGCTAGAGGCAGCGATAAC